>NW_028317930.1:545000-740000 GCF_062004578.1 Staurois parvus | reverse complement strand
AATATGATGCTGTGAGGACGTTTCTCTGCATCAGGCCAGGGAAGACTTGTAAAATTAGAGTGAATACAGGGAAATCCTGGAAGGAAACCTAATACAAGAAACCTGAGCCTAAGGAGAATATTTGTCATCCAACAAGACAATGACTTGAAAGCATAAAGCCATATCTACTTAGGGTCTAAAATGGCTAAGTTGGAGTTCGTATCTCAATCAATATTCTGTGGCTGGATGTGAGTAATGCTGGCCATACACGTGTTGAATTCCGAATGATTTGCCAATTGAAAATTTTGTGTTTTGTAATCGGATGTTGTCGTCTCCATTGATTTTGAAATTCAATCAACGAAACCTTCAATTTCATCTCATGTTACAGAAAAGAAATTTCGTGGCTGGGAATCTTCTTTTCTTTCCAGGTCACAACTCATGTGCCATTCTTTTTCAGTTATATTTCTCACAAGATTCTCCCATCATTGATTAGAAATTCATTAATTTTTCAAAGCATTTCTAACATGCCCGATCACTCCAATTCAATGGCCGCACGAAAATCGGCCGCTGCTGCAGCCCCACTAATGGTAGAAAATTTAACTATTGTTCAAAGGTCTGATTGTACCCAATTCGCTTGTTGTACAACTTGGATACAACTAGCCTGTTGGATTTTTCATGCAATTATTGCCAGCCTCTACAGCTGCTAGCAATAATCACTGTTCTCCCAACAAGGACGTTCCTTCCTGTGTTGGCCCCCCCATCCCCACTGGGAAAACATAATCGCTCCACAGGGAGTGTTGATGGGGGAGCCGTCCGATTTTCTTTCCCGCAAACCGTGGTTGTAGGAAGCAAAATCGCATCATCTATGGCTGGCTTAAGGCTCACCATCCCCATGCAACCTATCAGAGCTGGAGCAGTTTTGTAAAAGAGAATAGGGAAACACTGGAGTGTCTAGATGTGAAAAGCTGATGGAGACCTATCCACAAAGGCTCATGACTGTAATTGCTGCCAAAAGTACATCTACTAAATACTGATATTTGAAGGCAGTGTATACTTATGTAATCAGCTCCTATTTGTTATTCTAATCATTCTGCAGCAATCTTCTTTTACTTTTGACACAAAAAGTCTACTTTTCTTGATTAACCACTTACCCTCCAGAGGATTTACCCCCCCTTCCTGACCAGGCCATTTTTTGCATTATGGCGCTGCATTACTTTAACTGACAATTGCACGGTCATGCAATGCTGCACCCAAATGAAATGCATGTCCTTTTTTTTCTTTTTTTACCACAAATAGAGCTTTCTTTTGGTGGTATTTGATTGCCTGTGTGTTTATTTTTTGCGCTATAAAAAAAAAAAGACCACCAATTTTGAGAAAAAAACTATTTTTGACTTTTAGCTATTAAATATGTCCAGTAAATAAATTTTAAAAATCAAATTTCATCATAAATTTAGGCCAAAATGTATTCTGCTACATGAAATTTATAGCATTTACAAATGGTATATATACTTGGATTTTTTTTCCAATTTTTTTCTTAGTAATGGCGGCAATCAGCAACTTATTGCAGGACTGCGGCAGGCATTCTGACACTGGGGGGGAACTGACTTGGTGTCACTGACATCCCCAGTGACACCAATACAGTGATCAGTGCTAATAAAAAGCACTGACATTGTACCAATGGCACTGGGCAGGAATGGGTTAACATGTGGGGTGATCAAAGGGTTAACTGTGTGCTGTGTACCATTTGTAACTGTGTGGCTGTGTTTGTGCATCACTGTAAGCACACTGCTTTGCATGGCTGTACTATGTACAGCTATGCAAAGCAGTGTGCAGGAGCTGACAGGGGAGAGAACTGTTTTGTTTACAATCATGGACCGGGCCCGGAAATGCAAAATCATGTATATATACGTGATTTTGCAAATCCGTGCTGCCCTGTAGCAGTACTTCTGCTATAGGGCGGACAGAAAGCGGGTAAAAACAAAAACCATTCCAATTTGATTTTGTGTTCAACAATAAAATATAAAACTTTCAAAGGAGTGAATCTTTTTTATATGCACTACGTACGTGCGTGTGTGCATGTATGTGTGTGTATGTATGTGTGTATATATATATATATATATATATATATATATATATATATATATATATATATATATATACACACACACACACAGTCAGGTCATATATATTTGGGCACGGGCACAATTTTAGTTATTTTCAGGTATTTACCGAAACAATATTCATGGAATATGGGCTGAAAGTGCACACTCTCAGGTTTAATTTTGAGGTTATGCACATTCAAACTGGAGGGTGGGTTTAAGAATTACAGCTCTTAAGAGTAGCCACCCCCCCCCCTTTTTTTTTTTTTTTTTTCTTTTCAAGGGACCAAAAGTAATTGGACAATTTAATCAAAAGCTGTTTCATGGCGAGGTGTGGGCTACTCCTTCGTTATTTCTTCAATTAAGCAGCTAAACGGTTTGGAGTTGATTTTAAGTGTGGTATTTGCATTTGGAATCTATTGCTGTGCACCTACATCATGCATTCAAAGGAGATGTCCATGCAAGTGAAACAGGCCATTGTAAGGTTTAAAAAACAAAACAAATCCATCAGAGAGATAGCAGCAACATTAGCAGTGGCCAAGTCAACAGTTTGGTATATTCAGAGGAAAGAAGAACACACTGGTGAGCTCAGCAACATAAGGCATGGACATTCACGGAAGACAACAGTGGTGGATGATTACAGGATCCTCTCTATGGTAAAGAAAAATCCATTCACAACATCCAGACAAGTGAAGGACACTCTCCAGGAGGTGAGCGTATCATTGTCAGTCTACAATCAAGAGAAGACTTCATGAGAGCAAATAGAGGGTTAACCACAAGGTGCAAACCATTCATAAGACTGAAGAATAGAAAAGCCAGATTAGACTTTGCCAAAAAACATCTAAAAAAGCCAGACCAGTTCTGAAAAAGAATTCTTTGGACGGATGAAACTAAGAATAATCTGTACCAGAATGATGGGAAGAAAAAAGTGTGGAGAAGGCTTGGAACAGCTCATGATCCAAAGCACACAACGTCCTCTGTAAAACATGGTGGAGGTAGTGTGATGGCATGGGCATGCATGGCTTCTAGTGGCACTGGGTCACTAGTGTTTATTGATGATGTGACAGAAGCAGCCGGATTAAATCTGCAGTGTTTAGAGATATACTGTCAGCTGAGATTCAGCCAAATGCAGCAAAGTTGATTGGACGGCGCTTCACAGTACATGTAAACAGTGATCCAAAACACTGCAAAAGCAACCCAGGAGCTTTTGAAGGAAAAGAAGTGGAATATTCTGCATTGCCTGAGTCAATCACCTGATCTCAACCCAATTGAGCATGAATTTCACTTGCTGAAGGCAAAACTAAAGGCAGAAAGACTCACAAAGAACAACTGAAGACAGCTACAGTTAGAGCCTGGCAAAGCATCAAAAAAGAAGGAAACTGTCAGGTTCCGCTGCGGAGTTCGGTCCGGTGCATGCGCAGTTTGCCGGCTCGCGCTGGGCTGCGGGCGCTAGGTCCTGGTCAACCGCGGCAGAGACGAACTCGCGCATGCGCACTGGGGGCCGTGGGTGCATGCCTGGCACCAATGACAGCGCGGGGCGCGGTATTTAAATCCGCCCTGCACTGACACTGGTTGCCGTTTGGTCTATCCTGTTTTCCCTGCCTCTGTATTCGTTGATATTTGATCGTTGCTGACCCGGATTGTCCCTGACTGTGCTGTATTCTCCTGCTCTGACCCCTGGCTTGCCTGACCTCTCTCTTGGATGCCCCCTATTGGATCTGATCTTCTGGTACTGACCCTGCGTGTGACCCGACTATCTTCTGCCTGCCTCCTTGTACCGCGCTGCTCCCACGGTAACCGACCCGGCCTGTCTGACCACGAATCCATCCATCCATCCATCCTGCTCGGGCCCTTCCGCCTCTTCACATCAGGCTCTCATCTTGTAGATATCTCCGGCAGATCCCTCTACCATGGGTGGGTGTACTCAGAGGCTGCGACCTGGTCCTGGTCTGCTCCATGTCCATCCCCACCATCAGGGGCCCTGGTGAACAAGCAGACCGGGACTTAGACTCTGCGCTCTGGGGAATTCTGTCCGGTGGGTTGCCAGAGCTACCGCCAGGTGGATCATTACAGTACCAAACGGCCATGACAGAGCCTGGAAGAGGACCATCCCCCCTAGAGGATATATGCCAGCATCTGGCGGCTCTAACCCAAGCCGTCAAGATGCTACAAGATGGATACGCACACCTGGAAAATCGCATGCAGACGCTAGTCATACCTGCTACCACCTCCCAGAGTCCGGCTACCCCCGCTCCATCCAGGGAATCTTCAGGTTCATCTACTGGATCAGTAGCCGCGCCATCCACCCCAGAACCGCGCGTTTCATTACCAGAACGTTTCCGCGGGGACCGAGGCTGATTCAGGGCCTTCCGGAATGCGTGTCTCCTTTTTTTTCAACCTGCAGCCACGCACGTTTTCCACAGAGGCAGTTAAGGTGGGATTTATCGTCTCCCTGCTCCAGGATGAACCCCAGGACTGGGCTCACCGTCTGACGGAGAACCACGATCCCCACCTGGAAACGGTAACAGATTTTTTTGATGCTATGACCGTGTTATACGATGACCCGCAGCGGACAGCCTCCGCAGAAACGGCATTATATTCCCTCCAACAAGGCCACCGGGCGGCGGAGGAATATGCATCAGAGTTTAGACGATGGATGGGGGATACCCAGTGGAATGACGCTGCATTGCGCCACCAATTCCGCATCGGACTCTCCGAGGCTCTAAAGGATGAGTTAGCCCGGGTAGGCCTTCCCGATTCTTTGGAGGACCTCATTACTTTGGCCATTCAGATAGACCGCAGGCTGCGGCAATGCCGGTTTGAGAGGACCAGCCAGGGTCAGAAGGCAACATGGATACCCCTGCAGGGAGCAGCCCAACCTCTGCTGGGAGGGAACTGGAGCTCAGAGCCTGTGGACACCTCTGAACTCATGCAGCTGGGACTGGCTCGGCCATCGTTATCAGCTGAAGAACTCCAGAGGAGGCGGTCCCAGAACCTATGCCTGTATTGTGGAGAAGCCGGTCATATGGTGCATTCCTGCCCGGGAAAAATGAGTAAGTCTACCTCTATTTGTTCTTCTATATCTGCTGAAAGTCCCAACCAGTCCAGTTACTTAGCTATACCTGTTTCCTTTCAGCCCCCAGGAAGAACCGTGTCGGTGACGGCAATAATTGATTTCGGAGCATGCAGTTGCTTTGTGGATTTAACTTTTGCCAATCAACAGAGAATCCCCCTCCAGACTGAGGAACGGGGCCTTAATATCTCTTTGGCCAACGGGTCACATATTAAGTCAGGAGTGGTGGACCAGGAGACTCCTCCTATCTACACTACAGTAGCTGGCCATCATCAAGAGTTCCTCCGACTGGACGCTGAAGCCTCCCCTCTTTTCCCAATCATTCTGGGGCTTCCTTGGTTGCGGGCCCATAACCCCCAGATTGATTGGGAGACCGGGTCTATTCAGTTTCAATCCCCGTATTGTCAGGAACACTGCCTACCTCGGGCCCCGTGGCTCCCCAGTTCTTCCAATGCGCAGACGGGGATTCTAACCTAACTCAGACGATTCCCCTGGCCTACCATAGTTTTCTGGACGTCTTCAGCAAACGGGGAGCAGGCGTCCTTCCTCCACACCGAACATATGACTGTCCCATTGACCTCCTGCCTGGTTCCGAGATTCCATTCAGTCGGATTTTCCCCCTGTCTGAGCTAGAATTAGATGTTCTCAAGGAGTACATTGGCGAGAACCTCCGAAAAGGGTTCATTCGTCCATCCGCATCACCAGCCGGGGCCGGAATTTTCTTTGTTGAGAAAAAAGATAAGTCCTTACGGCCCTGCATTGATTATCGCGATCTAAACAAGATCACGATAAAAAATCGCTACCCACTGCCCCTGGTTCCAGAACTCTTCCAGAGACTGAAATCTGCGGTGATCTTTACAAAACTAGATTTAAGAGGGGCATACAATCTGGTCCGTATAAGGGAAGGGGATGAGTGGAAAACGGTGTTTCGTACTCGATTCGGCCATTTCGAATATTTGGTCATGCCATTCAGACTCTGCAATGCCCCAGCCACGTTCCAACACTTCATCAACGATGTATTTCGTGATTACGCCAACACGGTCTGTATGCCAAGGCTGACAAGTGCAGCTTTGAGCAGCACAGCATTGCATTTTTGGGGCTGATCATCTTCACCAAGGGGGTTGCGATGGATCTTCAGAAGGTCTCGGCAATTTTGGATTGGCCAATACCCACGGATAAGAAGGGTGTACAACGCTTTATTGGGTTTTCAAATTTTTATAGAAAATTTATCAGGAACTTCTCTGGTCTGGTTTCCCCCATTACTCAGTTGACCAAACATGGAGTCCATTTTAAATGGACGCCCGAGGCTCAAACAGCCTTTGAAACCCTGAAGAAGCTGTTCACCACCGCTCCCATTCTCAGTCACCGATTCATCCTTGCCTTATGTCTTAGAAGTTGATGCTTCAGAAAACACAGTAGGAACCGTCCTGTCCCAGAGGAAGGGCACCAAGGAGCTCCTGCACCCAGTAGCATTCTTCTCGAGGAAACTTACACCGGCAGAAAGAAACTATGACATTGGAGATCGGGAGCTTTTGGCCATTAAAACCACACTAGAGGAGTGGAAATACTTGCTGGAAGGAGCCACACATTCAATCCTGATCTTCACCGATCACAAGAACTTGGAGTATTTGAGAACAGCGAAATGTTTGAGACCATGCCAAGCAAGATGGGCGCTCTTTTTCTCTCGGTTTTCCTTCCACATCACGTACAGGCCAGGCTCCAAAAACACGAAACCCGACGCCCTTTTGCACATGTTTGAAGACCCTGAAGAAGTCCCTAAGCCTGACACTATCTTGTCCTCGGGGAACTTTCTTGCTCTCCAGACGGAGCTACGTTCCAGGCTACAGGATGCATCCGTGGGAATGCCAGACCCACCTGGGGTATCCCTCCAGAGCAAGGAAGGACTCTTATGGAAAGAAGGCCTAATCGCAGTACCAGAAGAGGTCCGAACATTGGTCCTGGGACACTGCCATGATCACCCGATGGCAGGCCATTTGGGGATAGCAAAAACCTAGGAGTTACTTCAGCGCACATTCTGGTGGCCAAGTATGATCAAGGATTGCGAGCTCTATGTCAAGACCTGCGCCACCTGCCAGAGGAACAAACCCTCCAGGAACAAGGCCTGGGGTTTGCTACGCCCACTGCCAATACCCGATCAATCGTGGCAAATGATTGCCATGGACTTTATAGTTGAGCTTCCTCCGTTGCAAGGCCACACTGCGATCTTTGTAATTGTGGATCGCCTATCAAAGATGGCCCACTTCGTACCTCTGAAGAATACGCCATCGGCTCTGGAAACTGCGCAAATTTTTATAAGGGAAGTGGTAAGATTGCATGGAGTTCCTGAAGACATTGTGTCAGACCGGGGAGTCCAATTTACCTCGAAATTCTGGAAGGCGTTATGTGAAGCATTAGGAATCAGATTGTCCCTCTCTTCCGCTTACCACCCACAGACAAATGGGCAGACGGAAAGGATGAATCAAACGTTGGAACAATATTTAAGATGCTACACATCCTTCCTGCAGGGCGATTGGCTGACACTCTTGCCACTGGCAGAATTCGCCTATAACAACGCGAATCATTCAGCTACGGGGAAATCTCCATTTCTTGCAAATTATGGGTTCCATCCCACGTTTCTTCTGGATTTGATGCCAGAAAGCTCAGTTCTTGCCACTCAAAGCACATTGAGTTTTATTGCTGCCAACAACAAGGTACTTCAGGAGGCTATTGCAAAAGCGCAAGAGGATAACAAAAGAGCCTTCGACAGGAAGAGAAGGGGAGAACTGGTATTGCAACCTGGGGATCAGGTTTGGCTGGCAACGACGAACTTGAAGATGTGTTGCCCGTCGAAAAAACTGGGGCCGAAGATTGTAGGTCCATTCCGGGTAAAGCGAATGATCAGCAAGGTGGCATATGAACTCACTCTTCCAGAAACCTTTAAGATCCACCCAGTCTTCCATGTGTCGCTACTGAAGCCAGCTACGCCAGACCCCTTTCCAGATCGGGAGTCCAGACCTCCAGAAGCAATAACCATAGATGAACAAGAAGAATTTGAAGTGGAAGCAATCCTGAACTGTCGAAAAAGGGGGGGCCCAGACACAGTTCCTGATCAAATGGAAGGGTTATGGCCCTGAGGAGAACTCATTGGAACCCGGAGGTTTCCCGTAAGGGGGGGGGCAATGTCAGTGTCCGCTGCGGCGTTCGGTCCGGCGCATGCGTAGTTTTCCAGCTCGTGCTGGGCTGCGGGCGCTAGGTCCTGGCCGACCGCGGCAGAGACTAACTCGCGTATGCACACTGGGGGCCTTGGGTGCGCGCCTGGCACCAAGGACAGCGCGGGGTGTGGTATTTAAATCCGCCCTGCACTGACACTGGTTGCTGTTTTGGTCCATCATGTGTTCCCTGCCTCTGTATTTGTTGATATTTGATCGTTGCTGACCCGGTTTGTCCCTGACTGTGCTGTATTCTCCTGCTCTGACCCCTGGCTTGCCTGACCTCTCTCTTGGATGCCCCCTATTGGATCTGATCTTCTGGTACTGACCCTGCGTGTGACCGGACTATCCTCTGCCTGCCACATTGTACCTCGCTGAACCCACGGTAACCAACCCAGCCTGTCTGACCACAAATCCATCCATCCTGCCCGGGCCCTTCCGCCTCTTCACATCAGGCTCTCCATCTTGTAGATACCTCCGGCGGATCTCTCTACCACGGGTGGGTGTACTCAGAGGCCGCGACCTGGTCCTGGTCTGCTCCAAGTCCATCCCCACCATCAGCCCTGGTGAACAAGCAGACCGGGACTTAGACTCCGCGCTCTGGGGAATCCTGTCCGGTGGGTTGCCAGAGGTACGCCAGGTGAATCATTACAGAAACCCAGTCTTTGGTAATGTCCATAGCTTCCAGATTTCAGGCAGACCTTGCCAGTAAAGGATTCAACAAAATATTAAAAATGAACATTTTATTTATGATTATATTAATTTGTCCAATTACATTTGAGCCCCTGAAAATGGAGGGACTGTGTATAAAAATGGTTGCAGTTCCTAAAATTTGTACTTGATGTTTATGTTCAACCCCTTGAATTAAAGCTGAAAGTCTGCACTTCAAATTAATTTGGATTGTTTCACTTTAATTTATTCTGGTGGTATACAGAGCCAAAAGTATGAAAATTGTGCCTGTGTCCAAATATATACGGACCTAACTGTGTGTGTATGTGTGTGTGTGTTTGCTTTTTATAAACAGGAAATTTTTACAGGACAGGATTTAAGCTTTCAAAAGTTTCTTTACTTTCCTTGTATTTGTAATACATGCTACACTGCATGAAATGACCTGACAGTCTTTAATAAAATATTAGTGTTAACAATGGGAACACAAAAGCTATATGAAGGGCCTTTAGCATGACAGGCAACAGTTTCCTCAACCGGTTTCCTCATTCAAATCATAGGTACTTTAATTTATCACTTTTATTTTTGATGTTTTTAGATATTTAACTTTATTTGGCATTTTTGAAATGTCAGTTTAAACTCCTAATTTCATGTTTTTGAATGTTGTGAAATGCCATGTTTCAAGTATATGTAGTAACTTTTCCTTTTTTTTTTTTTTTTTTTTTTTTTTGTTTTGCGTTGAAATGTATTGTGTTACCATGCTGTATTGTATTTTGCCTTTTTCATAAGTCTACCTTGTGTTATTGCACCTGTTCTAATTTTTCAATACAAAATATTGCCGATAGCACAGTTTAGGAGATTTTAATGTAAAAATAATTTGATGCATTGCTCTTGTTTTACATGTTTTTCTGCACAGGCAATTTCTCTATCACACAAGCGTAGGATGAAAATTGTCAAAAGAAAAAAGTTGAAGTATATCAAAACATTTATTAGGCAATCCAAATTAGCAACTCACTTTGAATAGGAAAAAATAAGCTCATCTGTGTGATGCCCTCAGTCCTAATCAAACAAACATTTTACTGTGCCCATAGAATATGTAACTTAATTTAAAGATTCTACTGACAAAAGAATTTGAGATGCTCTTAACTGCTTTCCATAGACTTGCATGCCCAGCTCTGCAACCATTTATTGCTGCCATTTCTGTTTGCCAGACCACAGTTAATTGGGCTAGGGCAATGGACAACGAACAGGATCCTGTCTTTTGCGATCAAACCCTCACGGGGCATTTACAGACATTGGCCTCCACCTTAGTCTTTTGCTTTGATACTCTAGAACAAGTTCTGACACAAATATCCAGAATGGCTCTCATTTCTGTCCATATGAGCAGGCTCATCTGTGTAGGTCATTGACTCTATGTATGTCAAACTATCACTGTAACAGCCACTGTGTTGTGGGAGAAAGCCACCCAGTCTTATCGGATTCACGGTGAAGGAAGTGCTGGGATCTTTTTTCAAGGATGAGAATTCTCCCTACATTCTCTTGATCATTTAAGAAAACACTGAGCCAGTGCCTTCTTGCAGCCTATCAATTCTTTGCTTAAAGGATCACCTTTTAATAAAAAATAGTAACCGCTCATTTTTTTGCAGGTAAAAAAAATACATTTACTATTTTGTGTTTTTGGCGCAATCGGCAGATCGCTGGTGCCATGCAGGACTCCTGCAGACATGTCAGTGTATCTGTGTGCTCGTATGGGCAACACTGACAGGAAGAACTAATGAAATACCAGAGCGCTGTGGCAGTTCATTGAGAACTACATGCCGACAGCTGCAATGCTTCACCGAATACTGTGAGTGAGTGATGTGTCTGTGTGGGCAGAGCCCCTCGCCTCGTGGCCATGTTTTTAAAAAATTGTGACAGCTAGCGGGGGGGGGTGGGGGGAGAAGATCCCCGCTAGCTGTCAAAACAGGATCGGGGGACAGTCCTTTTGTAACATATAAGTTACACCCTGAATATTGGTGTAACGTTTTGAAAGGTGAACTTATCCTTTAAACAGAGCAGGGTTCCTGGGTACGGGGTAGCATGTGACTGTACTTAAAAGCGTGTGTGGGCATGGGGTGCTAGCAGTGAAGTCATCTATCCATTGCTAAACTGGTGAGTATACATTGCTGTGAGTGACTATCAAGAGGCAATATCAGATGACTGTCTCTAAGTTACTGTGATGTGTCACTTAGGTCACAAAGCCATGTGTGTTTCTACAGTATCGCAATTTCTGATTAATTCATATTGCTTATTACTAAGGTAAAGTCCCTGTGGATAAACAGTCATAAAAACTCCTACTTCTTACAGAATTTTCTGAAGAATAGGAGAAATGATTTGATGGGCAGCACAGTGGCAAAGTGTTTAGCACTTCTGCCTAGCAGTATTAGGGTTGTTGGTTTGAATCCCAACCACGGCAACACCTGCCTGGTGTTTGCATGATCTCCCTGTGCCTGCGTGGGTTTCCTCCAGGTACTCCGGTTTCCTACTGCACTCCGAAGACATGCCCATAGGTTAATTTGTCTAAATTGGCCCTAGTATGGGTGTGTGTATGTATAAATGTAAGTTGGGGACCTTAGATTGTGCGCTCCTTGATGGTTAGGGACTGATGTGAATGTACATTATATTTGTAAAGCACTGCGTAAATTGACAGCGCTATACAAGTACCTTAAATAAAAATGAATACCTTTGATATACGAATACATGGCTAGTAGATCACCCATATAGCAAATTCCTAAAAAGGAGTATCCATACAAATAAAGTAAATATCTTAATGGAACAATACAGGGGACAGGCTGAATATTCATAGACCATGGGTTATAGACTTCTACTTTCAGGTGACTGTTCACTGGGCGTACCCCTATAGCCCTACCCAGCTCCGTGACGCCTCCGTTTTTTTTGTTTGCTTAGGTGATGGACCTCTTCTCCCTTATGAAGAAATTGTTTGCCTTACTAGTTTATTCTTAGTAGTTAGGTGCAGGGTGCCATAAATGTCCATTGTCATGGTGCACCCCTTTGGAACCAAGACCCTGAAGAGCCATCAATAATGAGTGAAGCCTGGGTCCTAAGCAAGGACAAGCAACATGGACAGGTAAGACTGTGTCAACCTGTATCTCTTAACTAATACTGTAGCCTCACTTACTACGTTTTTTAAATAGTCTTCATTTATGTGTAAAATCTATCAGGAAACTGGGAAAATTATTCACTTATGGAATGTTAAACTATTCAAACTTGCAGTAAAAAAATCCGCAATTTAGAGCTTGGTCTCAGGTGGATTACTAGGTGCTGTATCATACCACAGGTCATACTTTTACCAACACTTTTGCCTAGAGCCCCTTTTAAGGTAGTGGGGCACTTTCTCTCATCTTTTGCCATAAGTACTTCACTATAGGATAGTCGACACCTGGGTTGCGGTGTACTCCTTCACAGAAATGCTTATCTTATTTCCACACCCTATTCCATGAGTAGGAAAGTACCTTCCCTAATAGTAATGGTGAAAACCAGGCTCAAAGGAACTGCAGCAAAAGCTCCAGCAAACATTCAATATGTTAAAGGTCTGCAAAACACTCAAACCACTTGGAGTGAGAATGCTTCCCTTGCACCAGGCAAGATCCAATTTTAGCACTAGTCTCTGCATCCGATTCTAGGTCTGTTTCAGGCACAAAACAAAGTAGCCTATCTGACCAAAGCTGACTTTCGTTATTAAAATATGGGGTGAACGTTATGAAGATGGAAGGATCCTGTTCTGTACATATAATAAGAGCATTCTATTTGCCATAAATTGTGTAAGCTCCTCCAGTTTTTGTCCTTAACAGGCACATGGTGTTTCAATGCCTTAGACATAACATTTGGATCAAGGCTAAATATGTTCTGAGTTTGAATAATGAACTGGTGGATGCACTCTCATTAACAGATGGAGCATTTCTTTTCCATGATGCCCGAAGTGGATACATCAGGGACATGATGTCCACCTTCGTTTGTTTATGGGACCTCATATAGTAGCTGATTAGTATTAAAAATTTCCTGTCTGTCTCTACTTGGGCAGGATATAAAGCAGCATGGTTATTGTAGTTACAATTGTCACCAAAGCAGTTAAGTAATCTTATGTCTCTTCAATATTCCTGGTCACATATCAACAGGATTTTTTTGTATCTGAAAGATGCAAGGCTGTCTTAATTGACCGCACTGAACCATATAACTCACTTTGGGACTTTTTAGGATTACAAATAAATGCTTCCCGACCGCCCTATAGCAGAACTACTGCTACAGGGCAGCAGGGCTTCAGCTGTCAATCATCAGGTCCCAGCCGGAGATTCCCCGCCGGCACCCAGTGATCGCCGAGTATCACTGACTGGGAAAGGTCTGTATGTAAACAATACAGATCGCCACCATTACTAGCATTAAAAAATAAATAAATAAAAATTCCAGTATATATATATATATATATATATATATATATATATATATATATATATATATAGCCATTTGTAGACGCTATAACTTTCACGTAAACCAATTGATTTACACATAATGGGATTTTTTTTTTTTAGCAAAGACGTAGCAGAATACATTTTGGCCTAAATTTATGATGAAATTAGATTTTTTTTATTTTTTTTACTGGATATATTCTGTAGCAAATAGTTATATATTATTTATTTTTTTTTAATTTTCGGGGGTTTTTTGTTTATTGCGCAAAAAAAAACCGCACAGGTGATTAAATACCACCAAAAGAAAGCTCCATTTGTGAGAAAAATACGTAAATTTCATTTGGGTGCAGTGTTGTATGAACGTGCAATAGTCAGTTAAAGTAACACAGGGCCATATCGTAAAATGGCCTGGTCAGGAAGGGAGGTAAATCCTCTGGAGGGCAAGTGGATAGCTGGGATAAATCCCAAATCCTTCCTCTAGATCTTGGGGCTCCCACAGCTGAGCAAGCTTCTCTCCTCCTGGTAAGGGCATGCCTCATCAAATATCTAGAGGTTCAAATTTCTCGCTCCTTGGAAGATCATGTCAAGCTTAACTTAGAACCCTTGTATACAATACTTAAATCCGTGACACAAATATGGACCTGTCTCCCCCTTGGAATTTTAGACTGTATAAACCTAGTAAAGTTGATCTTACTACCAAAATAATGGTATGTTTTCTGGCACTCCCCCTGTGGCTGGCGTTTCCGCAAATAAAGGAATCTATGCGGACCCTAAAAAATTCCACAAATCGGGGTGGCACCACTTTACCAGATCTGGATTTATACTGCCTAGTTGCTCAACTATCCCACTTTTTCCATCTTGACCAAGTGGATAAAGATCTCCTTGGTGTGCCTGTGCTCTGACGGGTGGTGATTCATCATTATCAGATCCTCCTAAAGGCTACGCGCGGTCCTACCCTTTTGGGTGGCTGCAAGGGTTTGGTTTATCAGCACTGTAGAATATGGGAACTGGCCCTTCGTAAGATGAGAGCTCCATCCCTACATGCCCACACACCTCTCTAGAGTAATGTCAGTCTACAAAGACTGTTCACCATTCCGGATTATGAGCTGTGGATTTATAGCGGAGCTATATATCTACCCCACATGATTATCTCTAGTGGCGTTAAATCATTCGAAGATCTCAAATCTGGATTTTCGCTGCCCAACTCCATGTTCTTTCGTTATCTCCAGCTTCATCATGCATTACAAACCCAATTTGGGGATTCGCTTCCATCCCTTGAGTCTCTTCATTTATTAGATGTATGTCCAGGTGATGACCCCCCCCCCCTCCCCCCCCAGAAGTTGACATCCACTTTTTATAATTTCCTATAAATGCCTATCAACTGAAAACCAAGTGGGTGGTAAATGTAGGGGAGCTGGAAGATGACCAATGGGATGAAATAGAATCTAGTAATCTGGTCTCCTCAAAACTTTGATTGTCTTACACATTTATATAGTTTACATAGAGCCTACCTGACCCCATTCCATTGGTCAAGTACAAGCCTCAATATGACCATTCCTGTCCTAGATGAGAGGATTCTAATGGTTCTTCTTATCGCCTCATTTGGTCCTGCCCAGTTATTCAAGGTTATTGGTCTCAGGTGATTCGGTTTCTACATGGTTGCATGGGTTACCCTATGCCCAAAACAATGTCTCTTGGGACTTCTCAATCGGGACAATGATAAACATTTGCATGTTTTCCCTCAAGAAACACTTTTTGTTGCCAGAATGATGACAGCAAGAGTCTGGCTTACGCCTTCACCTCCAACAATTCAGCAATGGATTGCCGCCATTAATCTTACCTTACCCTACCAAAATGTTATATACACACACACAGAAGATGTCCTGCCAAATACAATAAGACTTGGGATAGATGGTTAGAGCAACCCTCAACCTTCAATTTGGATGAATCCGAAGATGCATAATATCCTCCCTGTTTATTTTTATGTATAGCATTGCTTCATGATTATGTTCAGTATGTAAACAATTATTTTTGTCATCAGGTATCCATCGTGGTATGAAGTTACTTGTATTGCTCCTTTGTACATTATGTATGCTTTGCTTTTCTTTTTTAAATAAAGAGCTTGTTTTGACCACAAAAAACACTTCAGTGCCTGCCAGCTTGTGTATCCTTTTGTAGTGCTACCCTCTTGAGAGTCGTTGGCTTTGGGTTCCCCTTATTTTTTGCAGAGCCAGACAATACATATTTTCCAGACACAAGAAACAGTCCATGGGCTTGATTTTCTTTTTGTATTTATTAGGGGATTTAGCTTGGATAGGGAAAGGGATAACGTGATGCCCAATTTGAATGAAGAATAACAAATGAGGACAATTTCTTTCTCTAAACTACTACAATAATGGCAGATATTTGACTGTGTTCCAACCAATACTGTGACAAGCAAAATAACAGATTGCAGGAGCTGAGTACCCTTGAGTGGATTTTTAGCAAAGTCTCAACTTGTAGAAGGTCTTAGGTGTCCGTTTATGACACAGAGAATAGCTGCGATTCAGAGGATCGCAGCTATTCTCTGGTCATTCACAGTTTATGACACTCAGGAGATCAGCGGAGAACATGTTCAGCCCTTAACTGAAGATCTGTGTTCTCCCTCCAGATTCTCCATCCCAGAGCTGGAGAATCGGAGGAATCGCAAACTAAGCAGCGATAATTTACCTCTGCTTAGTAAACTGACCTTTTACTGTAATCTCGTGAGATTATAGTAATATCAGCTAGTTTCCAGTGTTTGTAGACCGTTCTCCCTTCGTTTGGAGAACTGATCTACACTGCTTCATAAACGGCATTCACAGGAGAACTGTGTTCTCCGAGAATGCCGGAGAACTGAGCAGCGATCATTTAACGCTGGTTCATAAACGGACACCTTAGTCCCCTAAGTGAACAAAATATCAGCCCACCTGGCTACAGTATCTGATCCCAGCACAAGGGATTGGGTAAGCTTTGAACTGTCCCCTGAAGACTTGCCAGGAACTTGCATCCAGCAGACTTCTCCCTTATTGTTTCTGTGGGTATAGAGATACTTGCGCTGTCCTTGTCCTGCAGCTGTGGATAGAACTGCTTTCAGGCCTTCTGCTTGGCTGGTTCCTCTCCAAGCTATGCAAGCTGTCCTTCCCCAGAGGACTGCAGGACAGTGGTGCTCCCTCCTTCAGCTTTCTGCCTTCCTCCAGCCTGGAGGCAGAACTCCCTTCTCCAGGGTCCTCTCCCAGGATACACAGCAGCACTTCACTCCTCCATCTTCCAACCAACTCCCCTGTTGGCCAGGCTCTGTTTTATTTACACTATGGGCTGGTCTACCACACTGCCAGGCCTCCTGTCTCCTGGGAATAGTCAGACTCCCATAAATATGCAGATCAGCCCCTCCTCACCTCTGCCTACTGACTTCTAAAAGCTTTTCCAAGCTTCCAGAGCAGGGGGAGGTGCCAGAGGACTGACCTGTAGAGCTCTTCAGCTTAACCTGAAGTAACCCTCTGTCTAGACCAAGGCTTCTAGCAAATTTAACTACTCAACAACTATGTACACTAGAGGGAGCTACATCCATCCCTTCTCCGTACTAAAAAAAAACGGCCATGTTCATTGGCTGTGAACAAAAATGGCTCCTGAGCCCAGGAGCAAGGGTATCCCATAAAAAAAATGGATGAGAAAAGGGAACAAAATTGTAAAGGGGTAACATATATACAAATTTACATAATAAATAAGTGTATAAAAATGTTAAAGAAATGTTGGCAAATATGTACAAATATATACAAAGAAATTTACAGGTCCCTGTACTAGCTGAATGAATATTAACAAATATGTACACGACGTATAATGCAGCAGAAGTGCTGTCTCTGAAGAAGGGTCCTTCTCTGCAAACATTTTCAAACATAGAAACTAGAGTCTATTTTCCTTAGGTGTTGGACCACCAGGTGGTCAGGAATAGTCAGGCAGTCCTCAGAGCCCTGAAAAGAAAATAGGAAAGAAGTCTAACTATACTACTGTATCTACAGTCAATGATCTTACTGACAGAACAAACAAAGCACTTCAACATAAATATTTGAGCAAAGAAAGGTTAAGGAGGAGCCCCTCTGCATCAAGTAGCAACTTTAAACTAGGCCTCACCCCATGTCCTCTCCAGCAATCACATATCTGGCAAAGAAAAAAGGGGTGAATGATGCCAGCTGGCCTAGTCTGTAAAGTAAAAAGGGAAGGCATCAGTAGCAAGTCCTTTCTAAATTCTTCTGGCTGGAATCCTGTGTCCATAAACAGTACATCCTGGGGCTAAGCAATATGGTGATTTCACCACCAGCCTCCTGAACGCAACCAAATGGTCCTTGTGGATGGCCCACCCTAGGCTGCATTCTCGGGTGATGTCCTGAAATTGGATACAGGCTTCTTGGTTATGAAATCCAAAAATGGTTTGCAGATGTGCATGTAATTCCAGACCAAATCAGCTTCCCACTATGGCCGAGAGGTCTCAATAATGTCCAGTCCCCACTCAAGGGCAGTTTTCTTCTGAATTTCCCAATGGAAGTGCACTCGCAATCTTGGGTGCTACTGCATCCTGCCTTGTCCAGAGAGTACGCAGGAATGTAGATACTGATTGTAAGCAGTGTTTTAGGCTTTGGTCCTGGTCCAGGTGCCTTGTTGGTTCCAGCAGGAGTTCTTCAGCACCAAACAACTGTTGCTCCATTCCTCTATCTGTCCAGCTAACTCTGGTGTGGTGGACTTGTCTGATGGTGCCATCAGTGATCCAGACTCTTCCTAAGTGTCTCCCCAATCCCATTCATCTTCTGACTCATTATCCAGGGCCCAAACTGTGCCTGAAATGTGGGTGACCCCCCCCTGCCTCCAGGGCCCAAACTGTGCCTGAAATGTGGGTGACCCCCCCCTCCCCAATCTAACCCTCCACCACTGCCACTCCCCACTGCCTCACCTGAAGACAAACTGTCTTTTTCACTTTTCAAGTGGGGCTGACAAGGTGTACGGATCTGGCCGGCTTCTCCGGGACATTTGCTGGTTCCTGCGGGGGAAGCACTGGTGGGCTTCAGCAATATCTCTGCATGAAGTGTGAGTGGCGGCAGGCTTCTATCCTTCCATGGGTGTCTTTAATTTTCACGGGGGAATCTTGGTCCTGTGACTCAACCCCACTCTCAACATCAGTCTCCCCACTCTTTCTGGCCTTCTGAGACTTCTTCATTGGCTGCTCTGTGCACAGACTGAGGGCAAACCCCCCATCGGTGCTCCAAATACACTCCGGTATCCACCAGGGGCATCTCTGGTAACTTGCTCCTCACTCTCTCTCCACGCTGGGTATACTGGGCAGACTTAAGGACATGGCCCCGCCCCTCAGTCAAACATGTTGGTGCAAGGAGCACTGTTTTGTAGTATTGTTCCCGTGCTTTTGATAACCCCTGCTCTGCCGAGCTGATTTGCACAGCCTCAGAATGTGCTGTTTCCTGGCAGGAATATTGAACAGTCCATGTTGACTGGCATAAGTGGAGTTTGTAGAAACATAGTAATTAGCCCCAGCTACTGTTGGGAAACTGGGTGTTGCTTGTAGAAACGATGGCCCGTTGTGGTTGCTGCAGCCAATGAAGTACAGTATAGCACATTTCTTCCTGAAGTTGGCAGGTGGAATTAAAGAACAGTCCTTGACCCCAACCACTGTTGGGCAACTGAGAAATATTTGTAATCCACATAGAGATGATGGCCCGCTGTAGTTGCTACGGGCAATGGTATAGAGATCAGCATAGTTCCTTTTGACATTTGTAGGAAGCAGAACCGTCATTAATCCCAGCCACTGTTGGGCAACTGGATGACTTTTGTAGTCCACATGAATGAAGCGGCCCCCCATGGTTGCTACAGGCGACAGCATGCAGAGAAACAATACAGTTCTCATTAAAATGAGCAAATTGGAATTTAGCACAGTCTTCAGCTTCAACCACCTGTTCAGCAGCAGCAGGACATGAATGCGGCAGCCCGCCATGGTTTCTATGAATGACAGCATCTCACTGAAATAAGCAGGTTGAAGATTAGCACAGTCTTTCATTACAGCCACCTGTTGAGAAGCAGGATGTCATTCAAACTTCATAGAATTGCAAGGGCCCGGCCTGGTTGCCATGGGCGACATCACAAGTAACGGCATACTTTGGCAAAAATGCACAGTGCTAGAAAGCAGGTAGCACAACACAACATCTCCTCTCTGGCTTGTTTTGTTGTGAATTTTGCAACCTCCCACTGATTCCTTACAGAGTGGTTGGTATGGGCAACGTGCATTTTCAAGACACAACAAACAGTACATGGGCTTGTTTTTTTTGTTTTTTGTATTGGGATTTAACTTTTATAGAGTAAAGAGATTATGGGATTCCCATCTTCATTGAAGAATAACAAATTAGGACAATTTCCTTCTCCATACTACTACAATAATGGTAGATATTTGAAGGTGTTCCAGGTGGAACCATGCCAGCTTTTTGCAAAGTACCAACTTGTAAAAGCTCTTAGCCCCCTAAGTGAACAAAATATTGTTGTCATATATCAAGGATAAGGTGTAATAATTCTTATTATTATTGTTTGGGCAAGAGCAGTGGTGTATTTTGGTTTTGTGCAGCCCTAGGCAAGATTAAAATGACCCCCCATTCTAAATTTGTCCCACCCCTTTCTGTTTAAGATCCACCCCTTCATCTCTAAACCCCATCCCTTCCTCTTTAGGCTCTACTTCTTCCTATTAGAGCTCCATCTCAGGAGTTGGTCAGAGACTGTGGACATGATACAGGAGATGGTCAGAGACTGCAGACATACTACAGGAGATGGTCAGCAACTGCAGAAATACTACAGAAGATGATTAGAAACTGCGGACAGGATACAGGAGAAGGTCAGAGACTGTGGACATGATACAGGAGATGGTCTGAGACTGCGGACTTGGTACAGGAGATGGTCAGAGACTGCAGACATAATACAGGAGATAGTTAGAGACTGCAGACATACTACAGGAGATGGTCAGCGACTGCAGAAATACTACAGAAGATGGTCAGAGACTGCGGACAGGATACAGAAGAAAGTCAGAGACTGCAAACATGTTACAGGATACGGTCAGATACTGCGGAAATGGTACAGGAGATGGTCAGCGACTGCAGAAATACTACAGAAGATGGTCAGAGACTGCGGAAAGGATACAGGAGAAGGTCAGAGACTGCAAACATGTTACAGGATACGGTCAGATACTGCGGAAATGGTACAGGAGATGGTCAGCGACTGCAGAAATACTACAGAAGATGGTCAGAGACTGCGGACAGGATACAGGAGAAGGTCAGAGACTGCAAACATGTTACAGGATACGGTCAGATACTGCGGAAATGGTACAGGAGATGGTCAGCGACTGCAGAAATACTACAGAAGTTGTTCAGAGACTGTGGACAGGATACAGGAGAAGGTCAGAGACTGCAAACATGTTACAGGAGACGGTCAGATACTGCAGACATGATACAGGAGAAAGTCAGAGACTGCGGACATGAAACAGGAGATAGTCATAGACTGCAGACATACTACAGGAAATGGTCAGAGACTGCAAACATGATACAGGAGAAGGTCAAAGACTGCGGAAAAGATATGGGAAAAGGTCAGAGACTGTGAATATAATAAAGGAGATGGTCAGAGACTGCGGACAGAATAGAGGAGATGGTCAGAGACTGGAAACATACTTGAGGAGAAGGTCAGAAATTGTGGACCTGATACAGGAGAAGTTCAGTATATTGCAGAAGTAATGAAGGATAAATACCTCTGTGAGGATCAATCAGATGCCGGGTTTGTGAAATAAATAGAAAATATCTGGCTTTCACTGCAGGCCCACCCAAGACGAGCCTGCCCAAGCCCAGCAGAGCCTATTCGAGCACAGCCGAGACAGCCCTATGCCTGAGCACAGACAAGCTCGCACCCCAGCTAAGCACAGCTGAGACCACCCCTCCACCCGAACACAGACCACCTGAGACCGCCCCTCCCATGGCCAAAGCGAGCCTGCCCGTGCACAATACAGTCTGCTCCTGGCGGGGGGAGCAATTGACCCCCTGTAGCGATGCCACTGGTCCCTTCTATCTGAGGGGCCAGCAGTGTCTACCTGAAAAATGCCGACCAAGGAAAATGCAGTAGTTACGCCCCAGGGCAAGAGTTCGCTAGCCAATATGGAAAACTATCCAAGAAATGAATTTTCCCACAGCAACTTGTTTCATCCAGAGAGAGACATTTATTTTGTTCAGAACAGACCAAAAGATACTTGCAACAGATGACAAAAATCCAGTCGAGTATTTGTAAATATTACAAAGAACAGCAGCCCTCAGAGTCCCATTTAACCACTAGGGGACTGCCCACAGTACATATACTGTGACAAGGCGGCTCCTGTGCGCAGGATCATATATATAAACGTGATCTTGCATTTCTCGGTAGGGGGCGCGTGCGAGTCAATTACCTGCCGGCACCCCATGATTACCGGCAAACACCGACAGGGAGGAGATTATTTACAATGCAGCTCTCCTCCCTGTCAGTTTGGGCACACTGCTCAGGATGGCTGAGAAGAGCCATCCCGATCAGTATGGATCAATATCTTTGATCAGATCAGCACTATACCAGCATTCACATTGGTATAGTGTCCCCAAAAACACAGCGTTAGCGGGATCAGCCCGAGCACCTTACCCCCCCCCCCCTTCTCCCCCAGTAAGTGCAGTGTCAGTAGGTCACTGCCACTTGATACATTGCACACAAAACCGCAGTGTTCGCAGAATCAGGCCTGATCTCTGCTAGCACTTGCCGGTAAATTTTGATGACTCTCACATGCAGCAGAGTGGCAGTACTAGTGCCACTCTACCTCTTGGTGAACTGGTGAGCACCAGCAGCCTAGTACATCCTGGTCTTTCACATACCAGCACTGCAGTATCACTTGGTGACGTGGCGAGTCCCATAAGTGCAGTACAAGCTGGTGCAGTGGAGAGCACAAGTATTGGCCCGCAATCACCAAGAATTTGCACACAGGACCATAAAGCCCCTAGTTTCCTTCTGGATGTGCTTGCAAATCCCGATTGGCAGCCCACAAATTCTGCAGCACCCGTACTTCCCCCATTCACTGCCCAACCCGGAATTCAGGTGAAAACAGCAAATTTAACTACTCCCCTTGATTTTTTTGGAGCTGTTTTTCACAGAAGATCTGTATGCATTGATTGTAGATCAAAGCAATTTATATGCACAACAATTTATCTCCGCCAACCCAAATTCAAACCTTGCCAGACCATTCACATGGAAACCCAATACGGTTTCCAAATTTACATTTTTTTGGGGGAGCCTAACCCTCAACATGGGCATTACTAAAAAAAATTAATTGCGGTTGTATTGGTCCACAGGTCCGATTCATCATATGCCCGTGTTCTCTGCTGCCATGGCCAGGCATCGATATGAGAGTATAATGTGTTTTATGCATTTCAACAACAACACACTCTGTTGTCCTCGGGGCGAATGAATTGCGGGTGTATTGGTCCACAGACCTGAGTCATCATATGCCTGTGTTCTCTGCTGCCATTTCAACAACAACACACTCTGTCATCCTTGGGGTGACCCTGAATTTGCCTAGCTCCACAAAACTCAGCCCCTCGCAAAAAATTTGCAGATGTCTATACTCCCCAGCAAAACATCTGTGTTGATGAGTCCCTTATTAATTTTTCTGGCTGCCTTGCATTCAATTTCTTCCCAGCAAGCGTGCCAGGTATGGGGTCAAGATGTATAAGACCTCTGAGAGGGCAACAGGCTATACATTGTTGTGGTGGTTTATGTAAGGATATTTTTATCTATAAAGGGCGTGTCCCTTTCCCTTAGATGAAATATTACAGTGCCTCCAGCCGTTAAAATACGGCAAATATTTAGTAAACCAATAATTTGGACACTTTGATAATTTGATCACCACTTATTATTATACCTTGAATTCTTTTAGCCAATATGATTTCTTACCATACACACAAAATTTGCCTTATAATAGATAAATATAAAAATTTATTTATGTACAAAAATTATATATATATTAACACAAAACGCAAAAGACTGGTGATAAATGAACATTGGTACACACAATCAAAAATATATCCTACCAATGTAAGACACAATAATAAGGTCTCTAACTAATTACATCAATCACAAATTTTAAATGATATGATATTTATTAAATTTATTAATAATTAATAATTTCGAATATCTCAAAGGTTATATTCTTACAAGCCGTGGCCATAGGATTGCAAGAAGGAAGCCCTTGATATATGATACTCTGGTTATTAATATTCAATAAATTATGAAATATGAAAAAATGTATAATATGGCAATAAACAATTTTTAACAGTAACACAGTATCTTTCTACATATATCTAACTACCCAATATTGTTATGATACACTAAGGTAATTTTTATGATTCCACACAACAGAGAAAATAATTAATACAAAAATCACATAAATATCTCACCACACCCGGAATTCAGACTAGGCAACTCTCCCGTGGATTTAGCTGGCAGTGGAACGCCTTTAGACTGATATATATAGCAAGTGATAGATTCAGTAGGGGAGAATGTAGGAAGTTATAAGATTAGAGGTTTAAAGTTTTAGGAAGTTTGAAAAGATGGAAGAGTAGTTATTCAGCAGATCTTCTTCAGATGTCAGGTCTTTCCATGAGGTTTTTATGAGGGATCTTTTTTTCTTAAAGCACATGGGCTTTTATATCCACTAGTCCATTGTTCTAAGATACCTTCCCACCAGGCTTCCTGATTGGCTAGTTGAGAAATGTGTGTACATAAGCTATTTCTCACCTGCCCACCAGGTGGCGGTCATGTATCACAGAACAATGTGAGTATTTGAGATGACTCATACCTTGGGTGGAATCTTCAGGTAATTTCAGGAATAAAATATACGGCTCTTTCCAGATATAGCAGTCATCATACCTATATTATTCTAAATAGGGACCATGGAATATAGGTGTATATTCAGTTATTCCTCCTTGAAGTACCATCCTGTTTGTTTCCTGATAAGACATGTAACTAATGCTAGTCTATAATACATCTTACTTCCCATCATCTCAATACTCAAATTAGTGATATATAGTTCCCATTGCTGAGTATTTAGTGGTGTTTAAAATCTATAACATCTTATTTATGATATGTTTTTGTAGTATATTTTTGTCATGATATACAGTGAACTTTTAAACTTAAATGTCCTGAATTTCACCCCTTTGTTTCAGAATCAACATTTTCTCTGTGTAGGAAAAAAAACTCTCTGTTTGCATGGCCCTTGTATTGGACTCATGGTAAACAATTGTTAATGCTTTCACCCTTGGTGAACAATAGTATATGGTAATAGTTTCAGAGGTCTGTTAGTTCATCACACTCTACAGGTTTTGGTTAAGCTTTCAACTAGTTGAGTTCCCGTCTCATTATTGTTGAAATGTTTAAAAGTCAAAGTCCTATCTGGCTATGTGTTTGACTTTTCTGTATGTGCATTCTTCTCAACCTCCATATACAAATAGTCCTTGTTGACAGTTCAAACAGGCTTATTGTCTTGGAAAAGACTCACTTCCCCCATTCTCCATTTCTTAACTAGAATCCTTGATGGTTCAACCAAGACAAAATTAACTCTTAGCATCCGGCTATACTGAGCTGTTTGCCACATAATATTATGTCTTGATAAAAGTCATATTTTTGAGACGTGATTCAAAAGTCCACAACAAATCCCCCTTTGTTTTTGGGGTATAGGCACGCGTAGAGGGGTGTCTGTATCGAAAAACATGAGTGGGACTTTTGGTTAGAGTGATCGTTCGTCTTCTCCGGTGAAGGGAATGAAATAATAAAAAAAATTTTTTTTTTTTTTTTTTTTTATAATAAAATGGCAGCGGTAATGCTGGTTGGTCCTCAACTTGACTCGGCGTCTTTAGATGGACACTTCCGATGACGATCCTGGTCTTGTGATGAGGCCGGCCTGGCCTGGCACATCCACCTTGGGGTCCATGGGTCCTCCGCACGACGGGTCTCTTAGACGGTCTCCTAGGCGGGTCTTTTCCTCTGGACTGGCCCTTGGTGGCCTGGGACATCAGGTTATCGTCTCCGGATCGATCTCTGGCATCTGGTCTTTCCCACAGGACATTATAGCTTCCTTCTAGGGTCTGGTCATTGACACCTCCGATCGCCGGTCTAATCACAGTCTGGGCCTTCCTTTCTAAATTATTAAAATGAACAGTTTAAGTATGGGATATACATAAAATTATATTACTGGATCCTGTAAGGCAAAAGATGAATTATATGTTTAAAGGAAATTTAATAATGATCTCAATATCTCCAGATAGGAATTGGTGGGTTCAGTCTTCCAACAACTGCAATTGAGACTTCGGATGGCAAGCACGTAATTGATTGATGTGCACCCATCTATCACTGATTTCACCATACCGGGTAACCTGCAATTTATATGCGACCGGAGAGATTTTATCAATGATAGAGAACGGACCTTTCCAAGATGGAAGGAATTTCCGTTCCTTGATCTGGTCTCTTGCAAAGTTGTATAGATAGACCTTGTCACCAATCTCATATTCCTTCTTGGAGGTTTTGAGATCATAGTATGTCTTAGCACTAGTTGCAGCTCTTTCCAAATTTCGCTGGGCAAAGGCAAAAGCATATTGCAGATGTTTACGTAAATCCTCTATGTACTGGTGTGTGGTGGTAGCATTGATCAAATTTTGATCTGTAGTGCGATACAATAAGTGCTGGGGCAGTACCATCCGTCTACCTGTCATCAGTTCAAAAGATGACATTTTTGTAACTGTATTCGGAGTAGCCCTCAACGCCATCAGGACCAGCGGGAGCTTGACATCCCAATCTTTGCCTGTTTCCTTAACGAATTTCTTAAGGACATTAACGATGGTCTGATTGTATCGTTCTACACCCCCACTAGAGGCTGGCCGATAGGCGATATGCAATTTCCTTTTAACCCCCAAAATTTTCCACAATTTGGCCATCACTTCGCTAGTGAAGTGTGATCCTCTATCAGACTCTATCCTCTGAGGTAAACCAAAACGTGAAAATACATGATTTATTAGCAATGCAGCACATGTCTCGGAGCTGTTATTTGGTGCTGGTATACATTCGACATACTTGGTGAATAAACATGTAACTGTTAACATATACCGATTTCCTCGTGAAGATTTTGTTACTGGCCCAATAAAATCCATCTGAAGGTCTGACCAAGGCATACATATCCCCCTCTTCTGGAGAGGTGCTCTGTGAGTTGGCTTGGTAGGTTGAAATTGGGGACATATTAGGCAACCTTGGCAGTATTCCTTCACATCACGTAACATATGAGGCCAGTAGGCATAATCCCGCAGGATCTCATACGTGATCTTCTCTCCACGATGACCGGAAGTGGGAGCATCATGGGCATGCTGTAGCATCAAACCTCTAAATTTAAGTGGGACGACCCATTGTTGTACGCCACCCTTTGAGGTTCGTATCAACAATCCCTGGTATAAAGAGAATTGGGATTTGGATTTCATTAAGATACGTAAATCCTCCTTCCCACTACATACTTCCTTATTTATGGGATTTTGGTTGGGATCTTCTATATGACTATAAAACAAGCCAATTATTGGGTCTTCTTTTTGGGCAGTAATTAAATCCTCACTAGGAGAATCGTGACTCCACTGTAATGCATTCGGATCACCAGCTGTTCTGGCCTGTTGCCTGGTGACAGCTTCAACCTGTACGGTACCTAAAAATTGATCAATGTCTAACAGTTCACCGGTGATTGCCCCTTCCTTGGCTAGAGAATCGGCCAGATCGTTCCCTTCTTTCTCGGCACCTAGAACCTTGGAGTGGCCTTTGGTCTTCTTGAAGTGCAGGGTGAGATCATTGGACCTTACCAGTTCATCGATGTGACAAAAGAGCTTACCATGTTTCACGGGTTTGTGATTACTCTTGTTCATGTTGTTTCGCTTCCACCTAGGGAAATACTCCACAAAACTATTCCTGACATAATTGGAATCGGTTATGATGGCACACTCTCTGATGTTGAACTCTATAGCCATCTCAACTGCTCTAAGAATTGCAGTAAGTTCAGCAACCTGACTACTTTTTGGTCCAAGTTTGTATCCCACAGAAATTGGGGTGACACCTTGGGTCCAAACGATTCCAATACCTGCCACTAGTTGGAGCTGTTCCCCATCCTTGTGATGAAAAGCACAACCATCCACATATACACACGGCAGCTGTTTACAGTATTCTTCATCGTAAACCTTGTAGGGAGAGAACAGTTGTTCTTCCAGAAAGTCAGTGTCCGGGCCCTCCATAGCAGGCGTAGTTGCGGAACAATCATGGAGCTCGGCTAGGCCCTGGGCTACTGGACTTTCCTTGTTCTGTTTGTACCGAATTTCAAGAGGCCACCCTTGCAAAGACAAAGTCCAAGCAGTGATGCGGCTATTAGACACATTTCCTCCCTTGATACGTTCACTCTTTAAATACTGTAAAGGCTGGTGTGCCGTTTCAACAATGATTCTCTCTCCCTGAATGTAACTGCGGAAATTCTGTAATGCCCACACGGTGGACAATAGAGCTTTTTCACAGTCACTGAACTTTACTTCAACCGGGGACAAAGTTTTACTGGCATAGGCAATCACCTTACTGACATCATCACGTTTCTGGTAAAGAACAGAACTCATACTTACCTGCGTAAACCCTGTCTCTAGATAGAAATTTTTACCCCCTTCGGGATATCCGAGACACGGGGCTTGTGTGAGACGTTCCTTTAATTCCTTCATGGCGTCCTCCTGTTTCTTACCCCACGACCATTCGACATCCTTCTTCAGTAGGTGAAGCAACGGCTTGCTTATCTCGGCGTAATTATCAATAAACTTACGCGAGTAGTTCACCATACCTAGGAATGATCTCAATTCTTTAAGGTTAGTAGGGACTTTACAGTTCAGAACCGCCTCAACCTTCTTCTTTTGTGGGTTCAAACCTTCAGCAGTAACTTCATGGCCGAGGAAGTTTACCTTCGTGCGACACCACTGGGCTTTTTGTAAGGACAGTTTAACTCCTGCTGCTTTTAATTGGCCCAGGACATGCCGAAGTTCTGTAATGTGTTTGGCCATATCTGTACTTTTGATCAGGATATCGTCCACATATGCCAACGTCCCCCTTTCGAAGGCGTCTGGCATGGCCTTGTGCATGAACACAGCAAATTCATGTCCGGAATTTATGAATCCGAAAGGCATTCGTACCCAACAATATTGTCGATTCCCAAAACTGAAGGCCAGTTTGTATTGGTCTTCCTCGCTCACCTTTATGGTCCAATACCCCTGTGCACAATCCAAGGCTGTGAAAACTTGGGATCCTTGGAGCTGGGCGAGACATTGGTCTATGTATGGGACCGGCCATCCTGACATGTACACACGTTTGTTCAGCTGACGGAGGTCAGCGCACAAACGCCATTGTCCATTGGGTTTTAAAATACCCAGGATCGGGTGGTTGTAGGAGCTGTGGATGGGCCGAATTATACCCCTTTCATGTAACTTCCTGATAATCTCAGCTAGAGATTCATAGGAAGCTAATGGTAACCTATACTGTCTTACGAATACTGGTGGGGCATCTGGATCTGTTTGGATCCTAGCGATGTGTAGGTCAGTAGTCCCACAATCGTAAGAATCCTTGGCAAAGATCTCTTGGAATTCAAGGAGAAGCTCTCGGAGCAATTGTCGGTCGAGATCACTGGCACACGCGTCGGCGAGGGCCACCATCTCTTCCACTAACTCCTTGAATCCAGGAAAGCTTTCCGGCTGACCTATCTCATATGCCTCTTCAAGTTTTGTGGTGAGGTCATTGGGTATGTGATGTGTGTGTGTGTTCTCCTGCCATCCAGGTTCTTTGGGGTACTCTTGTTCTTTGATTGGGTGATCAAAGACAATTGATGTCTCTTCGACTCGACAGGTGCCATCTTTAGAATCGAATGGATAAATGGACTCTATGGTGAAAATACCCTCTGGTAATGAATGGAATGTTTGTTCAATTAATTGTTCCTCCGACAAATATTCATCGGGGATGAGTCCAATCACCTGGTTAGTAACCCCAAAGGTATAATATTCAGTCTCTACCGCTAGACCAATAAGGGTCTCTTTGGGTAAGACGATGTCCTGATTGGACAGATTATGTATGTAAATGTACATCGGGGATTGATGTGTGTTGACTAGGGGCGTGTGTGTAATGTTCAGTCCCTCCCCCTGCATTTTATGGGAGAGGCATACCAATGCATCTGACCCCTTCAGTCTATGTCCCTTTTTAACTTGGATGGGGAGTATGAAGTTATTTATGCCCTTAGGAATTGTAATCTTCTGGGCTACCTGGACTTCAACAGCATAAGGCATCTGTTGCTGGGATTTTAAAGCTAAGTCCAGATTTTGGTATTTTTCGGGGTCCCCCTTTAGTCGACTTCATAAACAGTCATTAATTAGGTCGACTTGCATTGCAAAGCGATGTAATACATCGTTGCCAAAATAAATTTTAGTTTGGGGATTATCCAAGACTAGGAACACATGGGTGGCTGTTTTGTTTCCTACAGTGACGTTTAAGAGACACCTAGCCATTGAATTGTGATCATCAGAGTCATCAAGGGAGTCTGAAATCCAATGACGCTGAGGTGTGGAGAAACGGATCATTTCCATTTCGGTCAGGTGTTTTATCAACCCATGGCTTACAAAGCTGTGTTCCTGTCTCAAATCTAGTTTGGCATATTTTGACCTATTAAGACCATTTATCCGGATGGGGATAAACAAGTCGCTGTTAACCCTTTCAATACCTGTCAAGAATTGGGTATGATCTCCCCCTTTTCTTGGTTTATCCTCCTGATGAAAAGATATCGTAAGGATGTCATCTTGGAGGGAAATATCTTTTATTTTCTCTTGGGGAATTCTAAAAATGTGTTCCTCATCTCTTCTGATAGGGTTATGGTCATCAGGTTTGATAACCGTTACATCAGGAAGTTGGCTGTTCCTGAAATGGATTTCTAATGATCCAGGCCTTTCTTCCACCAGGTGGCAGTGTTGTCGGGAATGGGGAGTTTTAAGTTTCCCATATTTAATTGGGGTATTTACCTGTGACCACAGGACTTGGTTCACACAGTCAACTATGGTGTTCAGCCTTTTTAGGAAGTCCATTCCAATTATCATGTGGTGCTGGGAGATGCTAGCAATGATGATGGGGTGTCTCAGTTCCTTATTACCCAGTTTCAGTTTAAGCCAGGCGGTACCCATGACTTGTAACGGGTCTCCACCTACACCAATCAATGAGCTGTCAAAACTTTTAAGTCTCGGCTTGGTGGGCATGACATTCGCCACTTTGTCAAAATGTTCCTGTGACATGATGGTTGCTTGGGATCCAGTGTCTATTAAGCCGACAATCGAAAGATCACTGGCATCCTGCACCTGCACCGTGGCATAATATCTCCCATCAGATTCAGTCAGCTCACACATGAAATTAGTGTGGTTGAAGATCTGTGGGCCCTTCAATAACATATGACTGGCTCTTATCTCACTGCATGTGGTGGACACATTACCCTTATCCTCCCTGGTGGGATTCTTGGACTGTCTCAAGACAGAAGCACAACTAGAAGTTGATGCTCCGTCTGGCTTGTCAATCCCGACGACTTCCGATGCCGCGACTATATTAGGGGCAATAGATGGACACTGAAAAACAGGAGAATCGTTAATAACCAACAACTGGTCCCCCTTTGCCTGAGAACTAGATTCTCTATTAGTAGGCGTGTCAGGGACGGGGCACACATCTCCTGTCATTTGACTCAGTGTCCTCCCCTGTTGGTTTAAGGCTTGGTTGCCTATTAATTCTGTGACCCTTGGTTGGTCACAGGAGCTGCTCCTAAAAAAGGATTGGATGGAAATTGAGTGACAAGCCTGTCCATTTGTTCAGCCATTTTGCTGACCTGTGCCTCTATTTGTCCAATACGCTCAGAGGAGTCATTCTGTTGATTCTCCCTTTTCCTATACTTGCGCTTGTATTTTGGACGAGACTGGTAATGAGACTCAGAGTCAGAACTACTGCTCTGGTCCCGACGCCATTGTTCTCTCTGAGGTTTTGGGGTCTCCCTATTATTAAAGGGAGCCTGGGGTACTGTATCCCCCCTTTGAGCTTGAGGGTGTTCTTGGCGTGGAGGAAATCTTTGGAAGTCGGAGTTTTTATTAAAATTGGGATTCTTATTGTAATTATGGTTCCTGTTGAAATTGGGGTTCCCATAAAAATTCCCATGTTGGTTTTGGCGAGGATAATAGAACCTCTGAGGATACCATTGCCTCCTTTGATTCTCATCACTGTACTGACCCTTACCATACTTTTTATTCTTCTCACTTCCACTACCGTAGTTCCCTGGCTTTTGTCTATCCTTTCTTACCCACTGGTTGTGGGGTGCAAAGTTATGGACCTCCTTCACTTGCTGGGTTTGAGGTACAAATCTAGGGGAACCATTGGTTTTACCCCCACGGACTACTTCCGCATATGATTTCTTCTCTGCCTGCAAATTTGGATTTGGAGGGGAAACGGTAGTGGCTGCTACTATCTTGGGGCTATTTTTAGGTTCTCTTTTTATCCCGCCCTCACTGGACTGTTGGATTGAGAATAAATAGTCACTCTCTCTCACCAACCAATCAAGAGAGCATCCCTTTCTGTAATCCTTTGCAAGTCCCAATTTTATGTAAGCAGGTAATGCTTCATAGAATAGGGTCTTGAATTCTGGCTGGTTAGGATTGGGATCCTTTTCAGCCAGGAAATAAGCATTTCTGAGGACAGCCAGAAATTCTGCAGGGCTTTGGTGAGGACCACACTTTAAATTGTAGGCCGCAGCCTTGGCAGAGGTTACAGTTTTATAAGGCCCAAATTCCATGTGGCACTTATGTTTAACCTCTCTCCAGGACTGATTGGAATAGGCCCTCAAGGTCTCAAAGAATTGCCGGTATTTCTCTTCAAACACCCATGGCAGCAATTCTATTTTGGTGTGGTCATCTCTAATGCCCAGAATCTCTAACGTCTGTTCATATGTTCTCAGGTGTTCGGTGATCTCAAGAGACCCTTTCTTAGAAAACATAGGAACAGTGTCCTTCAGGAACTTAATAACCTTTGGGGTGTCATATCTCCTGAATGACCCCTGGGATTTCCCATCCTGCCTATATGAAACCTCATATTTTTCTTCAGAGCGCTCTGGAGTGTATCTTGAAAGCTTAGGAGGTGACCTATATTCTGACCCTGACTCACTATCAGATACTTCGCTGTGATGCGGGTATCTCCGCTCATCAGCCTCTGGCTTGACTGGGTTGGTCCGTCTTTGGACCCCAGAATTTATTTGGGCCGTCAACCTTATAATCTGCTCCTCCAGAGTTTTCTGCTCAGATTTTATCAAGGTAAGTTCTGACTGGTCATGCTTATCCCCTGGGTGAACTTTAATTTTGACAGGAGATAACCTCTCTGATCTGAAGTACTCCACCTCATCTTTTAAGTCCTGATACTTCTTTTGAAGTTGTTTTAATTCCTGAAAGTTTCTCTCATACAGGTCCTGAGCACTTCGAAAGTCTCCGACCAATCTATCATAATGTTTCTCGGATTCGTCTAAACGAACACCGGCATGACCAAGCTTCCCTTTCAAAGACTCAATGTCCTGATTTTTGCTTTCTAACAAGAGGCGGGCCTCTGACAACTCTTCCCTTAGAGTCATGGTCTGCTGGGCAGCTCCAGCGGTCATGAACCATAACATGGGCCAAGCTTCTAGGAGAAGTCTGTCACGGCTTCTATCACTTTCTGCTCCAGCAAATGCTATTAAAAACCCAACAACCTGGCCCTTTTGGTTGAACAGGTCCTCAAAGGTGCTAATAGCCTGCTTTTTCTCTTCATCCACAAATTCCTTATTGCTATCCCCCAAACTTAATCTCTTGCGGAGATAATCTATTACTTCATTTTCAACATACTTCTGCCAAGCACCGGCAGCTTTCCGAGCTGGCTTCATAGCTTCTTGCTCAATGCCTTGAGCCGCCATATTTTCCTCGTTATGCTTGGAAGAGGTGGATCCGTGATTACTGGATGCCATTTTGATACAAAATATATGTTTGATAAAGTGTACAAATATACAATCACCAGTGCGTTTTGTGTTATGGTACGATTTCTATGGATCTCAGCAGTGCCTCCAAATTTATGTTGTGGTGGTTTATGTAAGGATATTTTTATCTATAAAGGGCGTGTCCCTTTCCCTTAGATGAAATATTACAGTGCCTCCAGCCGTTAAAATACGGCAAATATTTAGTAAACCAATAATTTGGACACTTTGATAATTTGATCACCACTTATTATTATACCTTGAATTCTTTTAGCCAATATGATTTCGTACCATACACACAAAATTTGCCTTATAATAGATAAATATAAAAATTTATGTACAAAAATTATATATATATTAACACAAAACGCAAAAGACTGGTGATAAATGAACATTGGTACACACAATCAAAAATATATCCTACCAATGTAAGACACAATAATAAGGTCTCTAACTAATTACATCAATCACAAATTTTAAATGATATGATATTTATTAAATTTATTAATAATTAATAATTTCGAATATCTCAAAGGTTATATTCTTACAAGCCGTGGCCATAGGATTGCAAGAAGGAAGCCCTTGATATATGATACTCTGGTTATTAATATTCAATAAATTATGAAATATGAAAAAATGTATAATATGGCAATAAACAATTTTTAACAGTAACACAGTATCTTTCTACATATATCTAACTACCCAATATTGTTATGATACACTAAGGTAATTTTTATGATTCCACACAACAGAGAAAATAATTAATACAAAAATCACATAAATATCTCACCACACCCGGAATTCAGACTAGGCAACTCTCCCGTGGATTTAGCTGGCAGTGGAACGCCTTTAGACTGATATATATAGCAAGTGATAGATTCAGTAGGGGAGAATGTAGGAAGTTATAAGATTAGAGGTTTAAAGTTTTAGGAAGTTTGAAAAGATGGAAGAGTAGTTATTCAGCAGATCTTCTTCAGATGTCAGGTCTTTCCATGAGGTTTTTATGAGGGATCTTTTTTTCTTAAAGCACATGGGCTTTTATATCCACTAGTCCATTGTTCTAAGATACCTTCCCACCAGGCTTCCTGATTGGCTAGTTGAGAAATGTGTGTACATAAGCTATTTCTCACCTGCCCACCAGGTGGCGGTCATGTATCACAGAACAATGTGAGTATTTGAGATGACTCATACCTTGGGTGGAATCTTCAGGTAATTTCAGGAATAAAATATACGGCTCTTTCCAGATATAGCAGTCATCATACCTATATTATTCTAAATAGGGACCATGGAATATAGGTGTATATTCAGTTATTCCTCCTTGAAGTACCATCCTGTTTGTTTCCTGATAAGACATGTAACTAATGCTAGTCTATAATACATCTTACTTCCCATCATCTCAATACTCAAATTAGTGATATATAGTTCCCATTGCTGAGTATTTAGTGGTGTTTAAAATCTATAACATCTTATTTATGATATGTTTTTGTAGTATATTTTTGTCATGATATACAGTGAACTTTTAAACTTAAATGTCCTGAATTTCACCCCTTTGTTTCAGAATCAACATTTTCTCTGTGTAGGAAAAAAAACTCTCTGTTTGCATGGCCCTTGTATTGGACTCATGGTAAACAATTGTTAATGCTTTCACCCTTGGTGAACAATAGTATATGGTAATAGTTTCAGAGGTCTGTTAGTTCATCACACTCTACAGGTTTTGGTTAAGCTTTCAACTAGTTGAGTTCCCGTCTCATTATTGTTGAAATGTTTAAAAGTCAAAGTCCTATCTGGCTATGTGTTTGACTTTTCTGTATGTGCATTCTTCTCAACCTCCATATACAAATAGTCCTTGTTGACAGTTCAAACAGGCTTATTGTCTTGGAAAAGACTCACTTCCCCCATTCTCCATTTCTTAACTAGAATCCTTGATGGTTCAACCAAGACAAAATTAACTCTTAGCATCCGGCTATACTGAGCTGTTTGCCACATAATATTATGTCTTGATAAAAGTCATATTTTTGAGACGTGATTCAAAAGTCCACAACAACATATAAGTTTCGGATTTATGACGGAAAAGATAGTCACTTGGAGCCCCCTGGATGCCCAGACTACATGGGGAGTAGTGGCAAGATAGTTTGGGACTTGGTGTCATCCTTTTTCCATATGGGGTACCACTTATATGTGGACAATTTGTATTCAAACATGCCACTATTTAGACATTTGTACAATCTTGGAATTGGCGCATGTGGCACCATGCCACCTAATGTGTGCCCACCATTAGAAGTGGGTGGATGCAAGGCGGTATATTCTAATTGTGGGCATACGACACTTTTTCTGGCAGAGATTTCTTCTCTTTTTTTCATTCAGCCCATAGGCTACATACAAAAAAACAACAAAGAACATAGCATATATACCCAACAAGGACCAGCGACTTACTAGTACATCACTGGACTTTGAATGGTTATACCAAAATAATGCTTACAGCTGCAGGCATCATGCTAGTATAATTGTTTTCAGTCGGCGATTGGCTTTCATGTAAAAGCAATCCTAGTGCCTAATTAGCTGCAGGATTGCTTTTACAAGCAGCTGGAGATGATGCCCCCCTCCCTCACTGTCTTCCATGGCCTTCTCGGGCAGTCTCGTGCCATCGGGGGAACCTGAGAATGCAGCTGGTGTTTCTGCCAGCTGACCATACAGCTGATTGGAGACTAGAATGGTGCCAATCAACTCTATAGTCCAAGAAATCGGACGCTATGAGCATTTCATCACTTCAGTTTCGCAGGATATAAACAGTGCCATTTGTAAATTGTGAAAGCATCTGATCACACTGATCTTGGTCTGATTAGATAATGTAAGGGCATTGGGAGATATCTAGAGTCTGGTAGAACCCAGATTTCTCAAAAAAGAATATATTACAATGTCCATTGAAGTTATAGGGGATATTTGCATTCCCTGTGATAGCATTGAAAGTGCTAAAAAAATTAAAGGGACAGCATAAAAATAATAAAAAAAATCAAAATAACAAAAAAAAAGCACCCTCGCCCCCCTCCCCTCGGGCGCACACCTGTGTGCGCGACCGTTGACCCTGTGCCGGTATGTAAACAGTGGTTGCACTATGCAAGTGAGGTATCGCCGTGAATGTCAGATCAAGGGCAGTAATTCTAGCACTAGACCTCCTTGGTAAATCTAAAATGGTAGCTTGTAAAGGCTTTTAAATGTTGCCTATGGATATTAACAACGTATGCAGTTTGTCGCCATTGCATGGGGGCATGCACAGTTTTAAAGCATGTCATGTTTGGTATCTATTTACTCGGCATACCATCATCTTTTATACGTTACCAAATAATTGGTCAATATATTGTGATTTTGTGCATTAAAAGTAAAAAAAATGTTTTTTTTAAATTTGCGCTTGCAAAATCGCTGTGCGAGTAGTATCTGACATAAAAAAAATTGCAGCACCCACCATTTTATTCACTAGGGTGTTTGCTTTAAAAAAATATATAATGTTTGGGGGTTTAAATTAATTTCCTAGCAAAAAATACAGCTTTTTTCATGTGAACAAAAAGTGTCAGAAAAGGCTTGATCTTCAGGTGGTTAGAAGAGTGAATGATGTGTGGCATAGACTTCTAATGCTGGGCATAAAATGTCCCCCACCCCTAAAAATTACCCCTTTTTGGAAAGTAGACACCCCAAACTATTTGCTGAGAGGCATGTTGAATCAATAGTAGAATACATTTTTTACCACAAGTTTTTGGAAAATGATAAAAACATTTTTTTTTTAACACAAAATTGTCAAATGATTTATTGCTCACACATGCCATGGGTATATGTGGAATTATTCCCCAAAATACATTCTGCTACGTTTCCTAAGTATGGGGGTACCACATGTGAGAGACGTTTTGGCTGTCTAGCCAATTACAGGACCCCAAAATCCAATAAGTACCTTCAAGCTTTTAAAGGGCTTTATTTCCTCATTACACTTCCTGACTACCTATCACAGTTTCTGAGGCCCTGAAAAACCAAAATGGCACCAAACCCTCCCAAATTACCCCTTTTTGGAAAGTAGACACCCCAGGGAATTTGATAAGAAGCATGGTGAGTATTTAGAAGATCTTGTTTGTTGCCACAAGTTTTTGGAAAATGAAGAAAAAACCCAAAAACATGTTTTTTCTTTTTTTATATTTCAAAACCTTGTGAGAAAAAAATTAGATCTTAAAATTACTCACCATGCCTCTTTTAAATTCCTTGGGGTGTCTACTTTCCAAAAAGGGCTCATGGGGGGGGGGGGGGGGTTGGTGCTATCCTGGCATTTCAGGGCCTCCAAAACTGTGATCGGTAGTGAGGAAGTGAAATGAGGACGTTACGCACCTTCAGGCTTTCAAAGTGGTCATTGGATTTCAGGCTCTTGTATGTGGCTAGGCTCCCAAAAAGTCTCACACATGTGGTATCCCCGTACTCGGTAGAAATTTCCGAAATGTATTTTGGGGTGTAATTCCACATATACCCATGGCTTGTGTGAGAAATATATAATTTAAATGACAACTTTGTGTAAAAAAATGTTTTTGTAATTTTCCAGAAACTTGTGGAAAAAAAATAAATATTAAATGGACTCAATATGCCTCTCAGCAGATAGCTTAGGGTGTCTACTTTCCGAAAAGGGGTCATTTTGGGGTGTTTGTACTATCCTAGTATTTTAGCACCTCAAGAAATGTGATGGGCAGTCAGAAAGTAAAAGCTGTGTGTGGCGGAACCGTTCTGCCTGGGCTTCCTCGTGTGGAGCAGTGCGCCTCACCCAATTGTCCCCTTGTCCTGCAAGTCTTCCAGCGCTCTGTCAAAGCAGGTATTAAAGCTCAAAACCAATCCTTCCACCAAACCACAAGTCGGAACTTTGTGTAGGGTAAAAATTACTCTTTCTTTATTAAAGACAGCTCAGTATATACAGCACATCCTGGCAGTAATCCCTGCCCCCCTTCAGTCCCACCAGACAGCCTGGCACCGGGTTTTCCCCACCCACAACAAAACCCTACAACACAACAATACAGTATGAACTCTATTAGAAGTAAGACTACAAGGTCACATTTCCCTAAACAAACAGTGTAGTATATCTGTGAAACATAAACAGCTTTACAAATGGGATAAAACCAGAACAGAAAGGGCAAAATGTTATCACAAATGGATGGTTCTTCATAAGGCTCCCCCATTGTGTAACACCCGCCAGACCCGGCGAGACCTTCAAACGGGTCCGCTTGGGGCTGATCAGTTCAGAGGGTTACTTCTCCAACTCTGCTTGCCGGGACAACCCATCCGCGTTGGCATTTTGCTTCCCCGGTCAGTATTGGATTGTAAAGTTATAGGGTTGGAGGGCCAAGCTCCACCGCAGCAGACGACCATTGTCCCCGGAGACCCGGTTTAGTCATACCAGAGGGTTGTGATCGGTGAGTACAGTGAAGGAGCTCCCATACAGGTAGGGCTGCAATTTCTTGAGGGCCCATACCAAGGCAAGACACTCTTTCTCCACAGCAGCGTAGACCACCTCCCGGGGTAACAACTTTCTACTTAGGTAGGCCACTGGATGGTCGTTAATGTCATCCCCGATTTTGCACAGAACAGCGCCCAATCCAAAGGTGGAGGCATCGGTGTGAATACAAAACAGTTTGTAAGGGTCAGGAGCAGCCAAAACGGGAGCATGGACCAGATCATGTTTGAGCTTTTGGAAAGCCATTTCACACTCTGGGGACCACACAACCTGTCGGGGCAGATTCTTCCGGGTCAGATCCGTTAGGATCTGTTAGGAAAATGCAGACTTTGGTACCACGTCTGCATCCAGTGGAATCTGCCAGTACCCCTTGCAGAGATAGATAGTGGTAAGAAAATTACCTCTGGCCATCCGGTCCAGCAGCTTGTCTATCCAGAGCATGGGGTATGCATCGGTCACAGTCCGGTCATTGAGCCGGCGGTAGTCCACACAGAACCAGATGGTTCTGTCCTCCTTGGGTACCAGGACTACTGGGGAGGCCCAGGGACTGTCAGAGGGTTCTATCACACCTAAATCCAAAATTTCCTTAATCTCTCTTCTCATCCCTTCTCTGAGGGACTCAGGCACTCGGTAGGCTGCCTGCTTCAGGGGGGCCTGACCCTGCGGGTCTACCCGGTGGGCAGTTGTGGTGGTGTACCCGGGTAGATACGAGAACAGCCCTCAGCACTCTTGGAGCAGTTGGCGGGCCTGTTCCTGGGCCTTGGGAGGCAGCCGTGTGCTGATATCTACACTCAGCTGGGACTGTCTGTCCCCCGGCAGAAGAAGCGTTTCTGAGTCATCGGTAGCCGGAGCGCAAATAGCAGCTACACTGTCCTCCTGTCATTCGATGAACGGTTTCAGCATATTCACATGGAAGGTTCGCCAGATCCTTCCATCCGAACAGTGAGCTACAATGTACGTGGTATCACAGAGTTGCTCCACCACTTGATACAGGCCCTGCCAGGCAGCCTGTAATTTGTCATGCCTGACTGGTTTCAAGGCCAACACTTTCTGTCCTAAGTGAAACATTCAGTTTCGGGCAAACCGGTCGTACCACCATTTCTGTTGGCTCTGGGAAGCCTCAAGGTTGTCTCATACTAGGGTCATCAAATGTTGTAGCCTCTCCCTGAGCTCCAGTACATAGGCCACCACTGAGGTCCCCTCCTCTGCCACTGCTCCCTCCCAGTGTTCACGTAGGAGATCCAGGGGTCCCCGAACCCTCCGGCCGTACAGCAGATCAAAGGGAGAGAACCCAGTGGACTCCTGTGGTACCTCTCGGTAGGCGAACAGGAGGTGGGGGAGATGCCGCTCCCAGTCCTTATGGGACATGGTGAACGTTTGGAGAAGCTGTTTCAGCGTACCGTTAAACAGTTCGCAGAGCCCATTGGTCTGGGGGTGGTAGGGAGAGCTGTACAGTGGTATGATCCCACACAACTTCCAAAGTTGTTTGGTAAGCTTGGCCGTGAACTGCGTGCCTTGGTCGGTCAGGATCTCCCGAGGAAATCCTAAAGGTCTGCAGCAGGGCTTGAGCAACTGTTTTTGCCTGCACATCTCTCCGGCCTCCGGGGGCCGGGTGGCATAGTCGACAATGGTCAAGATATACTTCTTGCCTGTGGGACTAGGCCCTTTCAGGAGCCCCACTAGGTCCACGGCAATACAACTGAAAGGTTCCCCGACTATGGGTAGGGGCCTCAGAGTGGCCCTGGGCCTGTCTTCCTGCTTCCCTACCTTCTGGCAGACCTCACAAGACCGAAAGTAGTCCCGAACGTCTCCTGATACTCCTGGCCAAAAGAAACTGGGTTAAGCGATGCAGCGTCCGTCGCTTGCCCAAATGCCCAGCAAGGCGAATATCATGCGCAATCTGGAGGAGGTCACACCGATACTTCCTTGGTACTACAATCTGCCGGCGAGGTATTGGGGCAGCGCCCACCCCTGCTCTCCCATGGACCCTGTACAACTTGCCCCGGTCCCACTCATACCTCACATCTCCCAATCCCCCAGGATCACTTCCAACCCTCCGTCTATAGGGGTCTAAGGTCTGGTCACTGGCTGTTTCTTTAGCAAAATCAGCAGGGGAATCCCAGGTCAGGGCAGGGACAAGCTCAGCAGGGGGTAGGTATTCTACTCTTACCAGGACATCGGCAGGTGGAGCGGCAGCATGCTCTCTAGCTTGGTGGCGAGTGGTGACTGGATGAGCTTCAGCAGGGGTCTCGGTGCCAAAAGTGGAGATCAGGACTCCCAGATCATTTCCAAGGAGAACCTCAGCTGGCAAGTTCTGCATTACTCCAATTTCAATGTCCCTGGCCCCGGCCCCCCAGTCCAGATAAACCCTTGCGGTAGGAATCCGGTAGACATGGCCTCCAGCTACCCATACAGCCACAGACCTCCTGGTCTGGTACCAGTTGGGGTTGGACTAGGGTGAGTGTGGCCCCAGTGTCCCATAATCCTTGGGCCCGATGGCCGTTAACATAAACAGCCTGTTGGTGATGTCGGCGATTGTCCGGGGTGGCAGCCTGGAGAGGGTTAGCCTCATGAAAGACCCCGTTGTCCTCATCCTCGGTGGTAAAATTCCTCCATGAAGAGGCGGTGTCACTCGGGTGGTCCTGTAGGGAGTAGGCAGAGGCTCGGCCATAGGGAGTGGTGGGTCGGTTGGAAGTGCCCCGAGGGGGTTGGCTGGTCTGGGGCCTTGGTGGATTCCGGGGGCAATGAATGCGGATGTGCCCTGTTTAGTTGCAGCCATAACAGCTTGGGCCAGACTGCTTTGGGTCAGAAGGTGTGGGTGGTCTGAGACATTCTCGAGTAACTGGAGTGGGCACCACTGGTTGTTGACGAGGTGCAGGGGGAATGGCAGGCTCGGTTAGCCTCCTGTTGTCCAGGTACTCATCTGCCCAGCGACTAGTGTCGGTTAAAGTTAGGGGGTGTCTGTCCCAGACCCAATGTCTAACATCTCCTGGAAGTCCATTGTAAAACTGCTCCAGTAACAGCAGTTGTAACAGTTCCTCTAGGTTGGTGATCTGACACCCTCGGACCCAGCTGCGGGCAGCGTGTTGTAACTGATGTCCCCATTCAGTGAAGGTATCCTGGGGTTTCTTCTTGAGAGCCCGGAACTTTAAGCGGTATGCCTCTGGGGTGAGAGCGTAGCGGGCCAGCAAGTGTTCCTCAACATAATCGTAATCCAAGCAGTAGTTGTCGGGTACAGTCCTGAATGCGTCTGCAGCCCGACCGGTTAGCTTGGTGCTCAAAATGGGGACCCGGTCTTGGGTTGCCACACCATGGATGGTGCACAACAGTTCAAAGTCCTGAAGAAAGCTGTCAATGTCCCCATCCGCCTCTGAGAAAGTTTTAAAAGCAGCGTAGGGAGTTTTCTTTGGTCTGGTTGCAGTCTGGAGAAGGCGGGAGGTAATCCCCTCCCAGACCGAGCCCTAGGTTGATGACCGGGAGTGACTAAGCCGCAGTTGGGTGGCATCATCCAGGGCCTTGGAAATCTGTTCGGGGGTGGGAGTGCTGCCGAAACGGGGCCAAACTCCACTCCACCTCTTGTCGTAAATCCAAATGGTATAGGGGTCTCCATACGGTGCTAAGTGGGCCTGCCGTTTCAGGGTTTTCCCCACCCACAACAAAACCCTACAACCCAACAATACAGTATGAACTCTATTAGAAGTGAAAGACTACAAGGTCACATTTCCCTAAACAAACAGTGTAGAATTGAAACAAAAAATGGTGAAGCGCTATGCAAATGCAATAAATTAATAAATGTGTGTACACACAATTATGTGAATAAATATATATACATAAATATACAAATTATTAATAAATAATGTATAACGTGAGACTCCAATCCTTGAAACAATATAAAGTGACACGTGCTCAAAACAGCAACACACTGTGTAAAATCAAGTACCTGGTCTGCCAATTAATATGTATACACACCAGGTAAAGTGAAATATATGTCAAAACAGATATCCACAATTAATATATAAAGTGATAAGTGCAAAAAAATACAAATAATAGAAATAAATATACAACAATTGGAAAATTCATCAAGAATTTCTCAGGCCTGGTCTCTCCTATCACCCAGCTTACCAAATCGGGGATACGCTTTCATTGGACACCAGAAGCGCAGGCGGCCTTCGAGACCCTGAAAAGGTTATTCACGGCAGCTCCCATCTTAAGCCACCCGGATGCATCCATGCCATACATCCTGGAGGTAGACGCTTCCGAAACTGCAGTGGGTGCTATCCTGTTGCAAAGAAGCGGCATAAAAGAACTTATGCATCCAGTAGCCTTCTTCTCCAGGAAGCTCACCCCGGCGGAGAGAAACTATGACATTGGGGATCGGGAACTCCTGGCAATCAAAGCCGCGCTAGAAGAATGGAGATACTTATTGGAAGGAGCCCTGCACCCAGTCTTGATCTACACAGACCACAAAAACTTGGAGTACTTAAGGACGGCCAAGTGCCTTAGACCACGGCAAGCCAGATGGGCGCTGTTTGTCTCAAGGTTCTCCTTCCACATAACCTACGGGCCTGGCTCCAAGAACACAAAACCCGACGCTCTGTCACGAATGTTCGAAGACCCCAAAGAAACTCCGAAACCCGATACCATTTTGAGAGCAGGTAACTTCCTGCTACTACAGTCAGAGCTCCTGTCCAAGCTACAAGCAGCATCTAGGGGGGCTCCCAATCCATCCGGAATCTCGGTGCAAAACAGAGAAGGATTGTTATGGAAGGGGGAACAGATTGTGGTTCCTGAGGAAGCTCGAACCCTGGTCTTGGGCTACTGTCATGACCATCCATTGGCAGGGCACTTTGGAATAGGCAAAACATTAGAGCTGACCCAGCGCACATTTTGGTGGCCAAATATGGCCAAGGACTGTGAAATTTATGTTAAAACCTGTGCCATCTGTAACAGGAGTATGCCTACACGGAGTAAAGCCTGGGGGCTACTACAACCCTTACCGGTACCCGACAGACCATGCAGTATGGTGTCTATAGATTTTATTGTGGAACTGCCACCTTCTCAAAGCCACACAGCAATATTTGTGGTGGTTGACCGCTTATCCAAGATGGCTCACTTTCTGCCGCTCAGGAATACACCATCAGCTCCCAAAACCACTCAACTCTTCATCAAAGAAGTAGTAAGGCTTCATGGAGTTATTAGGAACATAGTATCAGATCAGGGAGTTCAATTCGCGTCGAAATTATGGAGAGCCCTGTGTGAAATGCTGGAGATCAAGCTGTCATACGGCCCCGGCATACCACCAGCAGACAAATGGGCAGACGGAGCGGACCAACCAGACGTTGGAGCAGTACCTCAGTTGCTATACCTCTTTCCTTCAGGATGATTGATTGGCACTCCTGCCTCTAGCTGAATTCGCATATAACAATGCAAACTACTCCGCTACCAAGCAGTCGCCATTCTATGCCAGCTATGGGTTCCATCCCACTTTCCTTCCGGATCTGATTCCAGAAAACTCAGTACCAGCAGCTCAAGATACCGTAAACTTTTTCTCATCCAACAACCTATTTCTACAGGAAGCAGTAACAAAGGCCCAGGAGGATAACAAGAAAGCATTCGATAAAAGGAGAAAGGGGGAATCGGTCATACGCCCAGGAGATCAGGTTTGGTTAGCAACAACCAACCTGAAGATGGCTTGCCCATCAAGGAAGTTGGCACCCAAGTTCATAGGCCCGTTTCCGGTAAAACGACAGATCAACGAGGTAGCTTTTGAATTGGCACTGCCTGAGTCTTTTCGGATACATCCATTGTTACACGTATCCCTGTTGAAACCTGCAGCTCCAGATCCTTTCACGGATCGCAGATCAAGACCTCCGGTAGCCTTGGACATTGATGGAGAGGAGGAGTTTGAGGTGGAGGCAATCTTGGATTGCAGAAGGAGAGGAGGCCAGGTACAATACCTGATTAAATGGAAAGGCTATGGCTTGGAGGAAAATTCATGGGAACCCGCTCAGAACGTCCACGCTCCCAGATTGATCCGAGAGTTTCATCGCAACCATCCACAAAGGAGAGGTCAGTTGGGCATCCGGAGGGCAATGTCAGGGATCCCGGCCGCTCGGAGGTGCACGCATGCGCAGATCGCCGACACGCACCAGCCGGCAAGCACGGAGACTTAGGCAATCACGTCGGCGGCCGCGCATGCACACTCGCGATCGCGAGATGCGCGCCTGTCACCAATGAGAGCACAGGGAGCCCTATTTAAACCAGCGCTGTGCATCTCCAAATCGCTTTATGGTCTTGTTCCTGTGTTCCTGATTGTCCTGTACTTCTGACTGTCTTGTTGCCGACCCAGCCTGATCCTGATACTGTTGTCGTCTCCTGCTCTGACCCTTGGCTCATCCTGACCATTCTCTGCCTGATCTTATTGCCTGTCCTTCTGTTGCTGAACCCGGCTTGTGACCTGATTATTCTTTGCCTGCCGTTCTGTACTGTCTGCTTCGCTGTTACCAGCCCGGCCTGTCTGACCATGTTATACCTCTTCACATCTGGCTCTTACCTGCTGTACGCCATTGGCGGCTGCCTTTACCACAGCTGGTGTTACTCTGGGGTTCGCAACCTGGTCTCAGGCTGCTTCAAGTCCATCCCCACCATCAGGGGCTCTGGTGAACCAGCAGACTGAGGCTTAGACTCCGCGCCCTGAGGGACTCCGGCCTGTGGGTCACTAGAAGCTACCGTCAGTCGGCTTGTGACAAAGTGCTTCAATCTTCATTGTACACTTGTAAGTGCTCTCAGTGATACTCTTATGTGACTTATCCCACAGTGGCTAAAGTGCCTCCTCACCTCCCAACATCGACCCCTAAAGGCCACAACACCTTAGGTAATCCTCAAACCTCAAACCACCTGACTCCAATCGGGCTCCGCCCCTAACTCAGCGCATCAAATATCCCTTTCACACAATAAGGCTCAGGCATGCATGAAAAGGGTTATCATGGTGTAACGCGTAGAGCGCATGCGCGGTGATGCACGTCCGGTAACAGCGGAGATGCACTTCCGGTTCCTGACGCCATCTTGGTACACCCGAGTCCTCTAGTACACCCATAGCACATGGGAACTGCTGTACTGACAAGATTGTAATGTGAATGTCCATTTATTTGGCTTTTTCTTAGAGATAAAAAGCGGTATTACACTATGGAGGTCTTTTTCTTTACCCCTTTCATGCATGCCTGAGCCTTATTGTGTGAAAGGGATATTTGATGCGCTGAGTTAGGAGCAGAGCCCGATTGGAGTCAGTGGAGTCAGTGGAGCCATATTGTGAGACGCCGTCTGGTTTGAGAATTACCTAAGGTGTTGTGGCCCTTAGGGGTCGATGTTGGGATGTGGGGAGGAACTTTAGCCACTGTGGGATAAGTCACATAAGAGTGTCACTGAGAGCACTTACAAGTGTACACTGAAGATTGAAGCACTTTGTGTTGGACTGATCACCATTATTATTATTATTATTATTACATCGAGTTTATATAGCGCCAAAGGGTTTGCTCAGCGCTGTACAGTAGAGGGGGGGACAATACATGGCACAGTACAACAATAACAAACAACGTACGAGGGGTAAGAGGGCCCTACTCTTTCGAGCTTACAATCTAGGAGGGAGGGGGTAAAGGTACAGTAGGAAGTGGCTGAGGGGAATGAGGGGTGGGAGGAAAGAGGGAGAATGGCCGTTAGGTGAGGGTGGGGTAGGCTTCCCTGAAGAGATGGGTTTTGAGGGAGCGCCTGAATGTGAAGAGGGAAGGCAACAGTCTGATGGATTGGGGCAGTGAGTTCCAGAGGATGGGGGAGGACCTGGAGAAGTCTTGCAGTCGTGCATGGGAGGAGGAGACCAGGGAGCAGGATAGAAGGAGGTCCAGTGAGGAGCGAAGGGTACGGGTAGGGCGGTACTTGGGGATCAGGTTGGTGAGGTAGTCAGGGGCAGTGTTGTGAACGGCTTTGTAGGTCAGGGTTAGAAGTTTAAATTTGATGCAATGGGCAATCGGGAGCCAGTGGAGGGAGAGGCAGAGGGGGGTGGCAGAGGTGGAGCGGGTGGTGAGGTGGATGAGTCTAGCCGCTGAGTTCAGGATGATCTGGAGCCGGGAGAGCCTGCACTTGGGTAGGCCGGTGAGAAGAGAATTACAGTAGTCAAGGCGTGAGATGATGAGGGAGTGTACTAGAAGTTTGGTGGTGTCAAAGGTGAGGAAGGTACGTATCTTGGCAATGTTGCGGAGATGGAGCCTGCATGTGTTTGTGAGTGATTTGACATGCGGTTGGAAGGAGAGGTTCGAGTCAAGAATGACGCCAAGGACTTTGGCTTGCGGGGCGGGAGTGATAGTGGAGTTGTTGGTGATGATAGATAGGATGGGGGGAGGGGGGTGTGGGCAGGGGGAAAGACGAGGAGCTCGGTTTTGGAGAGGTTGAGCTTGAGGAAATGTAGCGACATCCAGTCTGAGATGTCATTTAGGAGGTGGGTGATACGTGCGGAGATAGTGGGGGTGAAGAGAGGGGTGGAGAGGTAGATTTGGGTGTCGTCAGCGTAGAGGTGACAGTTGAAGCCATGGGAGTGTATGAGTTTGCCCAGGGAGGAGGTGTAGATGGAGAAGAGAAGGGGTCCAAGGACAGAGCCTTGGGGGACCCCAACAGAGAGGGGGAGGGAGGGGGAGGTGGCACCATTGTAGGTGACACTGAAGGAGCGTCGGGATAGGTAGGATGAGAACCAAGAGAGAGCGGTATCTCTGATGCCAAGGGAGAGTAGTTTATTAAGGAGGAGGGGGTGGTCAACTGTGTCGAAGGCCGCAGAGATGTCCAGGAGAAGGAGGACAGAGTAGTCGCCCTTGGCTTTGGCGTTTAGTAGGTCATTAGTGATTTTGAGTAGGGCAGTTTCAGTGGAGTGTAGGGGACGAAAGCCGGACTGTAGTGGGTCAAGGAGGTTATTGTCTGTAAGGTGGGAGCTTAGGCGATCGTAGACTATGCGCTCAAGGAGCTTGGAGGTGAGTGGCAGCAGGGAGATGGGTCTGAGGTTGTTGGGGTCCGCGGGATCCAGGGAGGGCTTTTTGAGGATGGGGGTGATATGCGCGTGCTTTAGGGGGGAGGGGAATGCGCCAGTAGAGAGGGAGAGATTGAAGATGTGGGTGAGGGAGCAGATGAGGGAGGCAGGGGGTGACCGGAGGAGTTGAGAGGGGATAGGGTCCAGGGGGCAGGTAGTGAGGCGGGCTTCTGAGAGGACTTTGGCGACTTCCTCAGTAGTGACAGGGCTGAGGGAGTGCAGTGCAGGGGGGGTTATGGTGGGCGGGGCCTTGGAAGAGGTGGGGGGCAGTGCGGTTGTGAGGGCAGAGGAGGGGGGAGATGAAGGGGTGACGGGGGTGAGGAGGCTAGGTGGGGAGGTAGATTGCAAGTTGACGATGTCCTTACGGATAGCGTCAATCTTGTTGTGGAAATGGGTGGCAATCTCGTGGGCGGTGAGAGAGGTACTGAATGGAGGAGGGGGGGGAGAGAGCAGGGAGTTGAAGGTGGAGAAGAGTCGGCGGGGGCAGGAGGAGAGGGTGTTGATCAGGTTAACAAAGTAGGCCTGCTTGGCGGCGTGGAGGGAGGAGGTGTAGGTGAGAAATGCAGATTTGTAGAGGGAGAATGTATGAGGGGACCTGGTTTTGCGCCACAGTCTCTCCAGTGCGCGACTGCGACGTTTAAGGCGTTTAGTGCTGTCAGTCTGCCAGGGTTGAAGCGGTCTGGGTTTGATGATGCGTGTGGTAAGGGGTGCCAGAGAGTCTAGGGCAGCTGACAGTGAGTCATTGTACAAGGTGGTGGCTATGTCAGGACATGACAGTGAGAGGATGCTGTCGTGTAGGCAGTCGGCGGCAGAGTGGAGGGGGGCCGGGTTCAGGTTGCGGCTGGTGATGGTTTGGCGTTTTTGGGGGGGGGGAGTTGGGGGAAGGGGAGATGGAGAATGTGATGAGGTGGTGGTCGGAGAGAGGGAAGGGGGTGTTAGAGAACTGGTTGAGGGTACAGAGGTGGGAGAAGACGAGGTCCAGGGTGTTCCCTCCGAAGTGGGTGGAGGATTGAGTGTGCTGTGTGAGCGCGAAGGAGGAGGTTAGGTGGAGGAATTGGGAAGTAGCCAGGTTGTTGTCGTTGATGGGGATATTGAAGTCCCCGAGGATGATGGTCGGTAGCTCAGAGGAGAGGAAGAAGGGGAGCCAGGCGGCGAAGTTGTCCAGGAAGTGGGGTATGGACCCAGCAGGTCTGTAGATCACTGCAATCCTTAGGGGGGTGGGTGAGAAGAGTCGGATGCAGTGCGCCTCAAAGGAGGGGAAGGAAAGAGAGGGTGGGTTAGGGAGGACCTGGAAGGTGCTAAGCAGTGATAGGAGCAAGCCGACACCACCACCTCTGCGATCGCTCAGTCTTTGATGTTTGCACCGAATTGATGTTTGCACCGTATGAGTTTATCCAATTGTTTATTTATTTCTATAATTTGTGTTTTTTTGCACTTATCAATTGATATATTAATTGTGGATATCTGTTTTGGTATATATTTCACTTTACCTGGTGTGTATACATATTAATTGGCAGACCAGGCACTTGATTTTACACAGTGTGTTGCTGTTTTGAGCACGTGTCACTTTATATTGTTTCAAGGATTGGAGTCTCACATTATAATTATTTATTATTAATTTGTATATTTATGTATATATATTCACATAATTGTGTGTACACACATTTATTAATTTATTGCATTTGCATAGCGCTCCACCATTTTTTGTTTCATTTTTGCACATCCTGGGGTATAGGGAATAGGTGACAGCAGCTGGCTTATTTATTAGGGAATCTCATAGTTGAGCGCAGGAGGATAATCCTATTTTAAACAGTGTAGAATGTCTGTGAAACATAAACAGCTTTACAAATGGGATAAAACCAGATCAGAAAGGGCAAAATGTTATCACAAAGGGATGGTTCCTCACAGTGTGTAAATTCTATTATCTATACCATAGTTTGTAGATGCTATAACTTTCACACAAAGCAATCAATATACACTTATTGGGATTTTTTTAACCAAAAACATGTAGCAGAATACATTTTGGTCTAAATTTATGCCGAAATTTGAGTTTTTTTGGATATTTTTTATGACAGAAATAAGAAAATATAGTTTTTTTCTCCCAAAAAAATATTTTTTTCAATTTTTTTGTTTATAGCGCCAAAAATAAAAAGTGCACAGGTGATAAAATACCACCAAACGAAAGCTCTATTTGTGTGGGAAAAAAAGGACATAAATTTAATTTATGTACCGTATTGCATGACTATGCAATTGTCAGTTAAACTAGTGCAGCATAGCAAAAAAAAAAATGGCGTAAATTGCAGTATCTATACCATAGTTTGTATACGCTATAACTTTCACCCAAAGCAATCAATATATACTTATTTGGATTTTTTTATCAAAAACATGTAGCAGAATACATTTTGGCCTAAATTTATAACTAACTTTGAGTTTACTATATATTTTTTATAGCTGAAAGTAAAAAATATAGTTTTTCTTCAAAATTTTTGTATTTTTTTGTTTATAGCGCAAAAAATAGAAAGCGCACAGGTGATCAAATACCACCAAACAAAAGCTCTATTTGTGTGAAAAAAAGGATGCAAAATTTGTTTGGGTGCAGCATTGCATGACCGCTCAATAATCAGTTAAATTAGTGCAGCGCTGAGTAGCAAAAAGAGGCCTGGTCATTAAGGGGGGTAAATCCTCTGGAGGGCAAGTGGTTAAAATACTTCATATCAAGCATAGGGACACTACACAATCCAGCATATGTTCAATCTATAATATGCACCTAAGTAGCTTCCATCATGCAATAATGTGTGTTCTAATCTAATGTGTGCTCCCATGTTAAATAAATGAATGAATATAAAAAAATCTTTTCTTGATACTGTTTCTTCCCCCCATCTAAAAACAGCTGATTGGTTAGTTAAGCACTTTTCATCCTAACATGAAAAGGCCCTACTTGCATTTTACTGAAAGCAACAATTAAGATTTACAATTAAGCTACAGTGTCTACAACCCCCGTTACCCAGAACAGTAAACAACTGAACATCTAACCAATTAACATTTTTCTTATTACAGTTATATAGGTACTGCTGTTGAGTAGAATTAGCCTAGGAATAGTCTGCCAGCTCTATCAATCTTGAAGACCTCTCTTTTAATGTGTAAATGGACTTGTCACTGGTCTATGTATGTTCATTCAATATCTATCTATACACACACCCATATATATTGTGTATTTTGCAGACAATATACTACAAATACCAGCCCATCTGGCTATGGCATCAGATCCCAGGACAAGAGATTGAGTAAGCTATGAACTGTCCCCTGAAGGCTTGAACAAGAACTTGCATCCAGTGGACTTCTCTCTTATAGGCCCTAGGGGTGTAGAAGTACTCACACTGTCCTTGTCCTGCACCTGTGGATAGAACTGCTTTCAGGCCCTCCACTGGGCTGGTTCCTCTCCAAGCTATGCAGTCCGTCCTTCCCCAGTGGACTGCAGGGCAGTGGAGTTCCCTCCTTTAGCTGTTCTACTTCCTCCAGCCTGGAGGCAGAACCTCCCTTCTCCCAGGCCCCCTTTCCAGGCTACACAATAACACTTAACTAACTGCCTTACAAAAGAAATTAAACGGACATCTGAAATGGTGGGACTTTAAAGGCACAATACAACCATTTTCATAAAATATAAATTTTATTGATACTCTCACAATAAAACAATCTTTGACATCAAATTGTGTAATTAAAATCACAGTTGCCTTGTGAGCAACGACTCAAGATACATTACAAGCCGCAAATTACAGGTGTAAATTCTCTGAAAGCTCAACTTGTTTCTTGGATTTTATCCACTTTGTCAGGAGTCAGCGATGATTTAACACTAGATCTAAAGAAACACATCTTATTGGCATGTATTAATGCATTCCGCTCTGTATCCATGCGTTTTAGATACTATTTACCTGAATGTATCCGAGCGAAAAAGAAAAGAAACCTTAACAGGTGAGCCAATGTCAGGAGTTTGGAAAGGGAGGCACATGTAGTTATTAAAAAGTAGATGCTCGTATGCTTGCTGAAGGGCATTAAGCGACCACGTTGATAGTATATTCCTTAGACTTGGTGAAATGGAGAAGATGTATGCTTATAGGGTATCTGCAATGTTAAATGACACCAAATACCTTCTAATTTCCACAATCACAGAAATAAAGTTTTCCCAAATATCTTGATACATAGCTATTAAAAAAAAAAAAAAATATATATATATATATATATATATATATATATATATATATACACAACCATCTCTCCCACAAGAAAAGTGAGAGTAAGTGCCAGTATACCTGCATATGCACTATACAGTTATGTAAGGGCAATAATTAAACACATATTTACTAAATCTTCTACCAAAGAAGCGGACATTTGCCACATTACATGCATATCAGAGCAGTGGTTAAATAGGTCCCAAATGTAATTTTCAGTAACCCAGTCAGTCCCTCTCAAGCCATTAAGTAAAAATTGTTAGGGAATAAAGCCCAAGGAAAGGTACATCAATATTCTCCACTAATTTCATATCAGTGGCGCCTATAGTCATTACCCAACTTCAACTAAACCACTTTAGCAAAAACTTTTAAAGGAACTTACCATATAACCCTTGCACATATTGAGCTCTAGGTGTAGCTGCAAAGATGTCTCTGGAGATTTAACTAAGCTTGCTGCTCAAGTAGTAGACCGCAGTCCAATTAGCCGCACTTGCATAAAGTACACCAGCAAGATATAGATAAGGTCTGACATTGAGATAAAGCCTCCAAACAGGTGCCTCCCTTAAATAACCCGCTGAGTTGGTGCACCTGTGAGTACCAGAGGCGTCCAGGTGAAGCCAAAATGGCCGACGAAGCCTCCAAGCTAAGTGCGCATGCACGCATCCAAAATGGCCGGCTTTAATCCTAGCAGTTTAGGTGTCAGAGGCGCGCATGCACAACACACTGCCCATAATAAGTCTGGATCCAGCCTCAACTGGCAGCGGCTTACTAGCCAAGAAAGCGTTCAGCTCCAGCACAGTTGCCTCCAACAGGGCTCCCTACAAAATAATCAAATGTAAATTACATGACACTTTGGCGGAACACAACACTACATACAATTATATTATACACAGTATGATATTACATAACATTCCATCATTCCAGCTTTGTATTATAGCACTATCAGTACGATATGCAGGGGCGGACTGACCATTTGGAAACTCGGGCACTGCCCGAGGGCCTGGGGTCAGTAGGGGGCCCCATGAGATGCCCCTGGTACCTTTTTCATAGGCATTTTTGAGTTTAGGCAAGGACACAGGGGCCCCATGATCCCCTATTGCCCGGGGGCCCCATGAGTTGTCAGTCCGCCCCTGGATATAAATAATAAAGTTCTAAGTTGCCAATATAAGTAACTGACAAATTATTATCATTATCACCATTGCAAACCTCAATAACGTATTATTATAAAAAAGGTTTGAAACTTATTCAAGCCTGATAAATTAACTGATATCCGAGTTCTTTATTTGCGCTAATTTAAAGATGAAAATAAAGCAATAATGTGCAAAAATATATATACATTAATACTAAAATCAGTGCAAAATGGTAATAAAATATAATAGGTGATGATAAATAATAACCAAATCAAGTTAACAGTACAATGATCTAATCACAAATAATAGAAATTCGAACCTGCAGTTATTTTCAAATATTAATGAAATTAGGACTAACTGTCTAAAAATGCAACTTAAACTCTCAGTAGCTCAGTAACATATGACAATGGCTATGTAAATCTCATCACACAGGAAGAGATGAGGTGAACTGAAGGGAGGATACAAGGCTACGCGTTCGGAGCTGACAGCTCCCTCTACCGGCCTGGGAACGCAATAGCTAAACGATTCTATTTATAGGTAGATGTTTAGCAAAAACAGTAAATAAATAAGAAAATACATAGAAAGATAAAAGCACCTATATATTGGTACAAATATATAAACAATTAATTAGGTAAAAAAGAAAAATCACAGGGAATAAAGGAAGAAAGAGGGGGGAGGGGAGAGGAAGAGGGAAGAAATACAAGGGAAAAAAAAAACGTTCTAAATGACTACTAAGCCCAATGGACCATGTATGGAAAATAAGATAATAAGATAAAAAGTTTATAAATGATATGTATAGGGCTTCTAGAGTGTATAGGGATATGGGACCAAGTATACAATTACAGTAAAGTATGGATCTCTAACTCTTTATTGAGGCCTCCTGGGGTGAGGGTGCCCAATGTTTAAATCCAAAAGGTCTCACCCTGACATAAACGTTTAAAACATTCATGGGGAGAGCCCTGGGGATGGATTCAATGATCCAAACTGATAGGCCCTCAGTGGATCCCTGGTGTGCCTTGAGGAAGTGTCTGGGGATGCTGTTTTGATTATTACCATCCTTTATAAGGTGTCTGTGTTCACCGAATCGTTTTCTCAGGGTTCTAGTGGTTCTGCCTACATAGAATTGGCCACAAGGGCACGTGAGGCAGTACACTACATAGTCAGATGAGCAGTTATAAAATTCTTTGATAGTGTATGTTTTACCCTAAAAGTGGAGTTCCACCCAAAAGGGGAAGTTCCGGTTTAAAGACTGGTCCCCGCTCTCCATTAAGGATTGGCACCTTTGGGGAGCGGGGGGGGGGGGAACGGGTACCCGAATTTGACAGGTACCCGCTTCCACTGCGATTGCTTAGGCAATCGGAAGCAGAAGTTGTCCTAATACCCTCCCTCCCTGAAGTCTTGTGACACATGTGACAGACCCCAGAAGACAACGGGGACATTCAGGAAGCGCAACGCTACTCGCGTATGCGCAGTGGGCACCCAGCTGTGAAGCCGCAAACTGTCACAACTGGGTGCCCACAATGAAGATGCCGGTGCCTGGAATACAGGACAGCCGGTGAAACGGGCTGCAGCGGGGCAACGCAGGATCGTGGGACAGCTGAGTGGCTGTTTTTTAAAAGTCAGCAGCTACAGTTTTTGAACTACGCTTTAACTGCAAAGTCTTTTAACCCATGTGAGACAAAGGAACACGTAAGGCACAATTTTTTCTTGCACCTATACATACCTACAAGGCTAAGAAATGTTGTAAGTGAACCTGAAGTGGTTTATTGAATTTTGAGTTTGCTTGTGGCGATTTGATTCTTAATGCTGCGAGCCTTCTGATAAGAGATTTTGGGGTACATAGTAAGTGAAGTCTTTAGGAACGGGTCCTCAAGCAGGATAGACCAATGTTGTTTAAAAACTCTTTCCATGTGTCTGTATTGGGCATGGTACTGTGTGGTGAATCTAACGGGTTGTTTTTGGTGAGTGATCATCTCAGATTTATTTTGTAGGGAACGATATTGAACAAAGGCATCCTTGTGACGGGAGTCACTTTGGGTGGGGGGACCATGGAACACAGCCCCCTTTAGAGAGGTGGGGAGACCTATGTCTCAGCTCCCCATATCCCTCTTATGTGTAAGTTAACCTGTGCCTGTTAGGGGTACAGGGTGGAATGTCCTGCTATTGTGTAGACATGTATAGGTGGGGGTTGTTCATTGTTCACTGCCATGTGGCAGCATCCCATTGTTCTATTGCGTGTCTGGCTTGGGAGCAAACTATTATGGGATGTATGTGTTTGTGCATTGGCTTGGTGGGGGGTGTTTCTGACAGCCCTTCCCCCTGATGGGACTGCCTGCTGATGTGTTTCCTGTTACTGAGTGTGTATTTCCCTGCCCTGTGTATATATCTTGTATCTATGTTAAAATAAAGCAGTCTATCTCCTGGAATCCTTCAAGTCTGTTGCTGTCTCCTCTTGTATGGTCAGCGGTGGTGTCCGTGGATCTGTGATCAGACAGGGAAGCGGGAGTCTAACGGAAATACCCTAGTGCAGTCGGGGTCCAGTTCCGTTACAATCCTGAACTAGCCGAGTAGGGTAGCCTTTTTCTAAACATTTGTCAGTAAGATGAACTCCATGGTGTAAATATTCTTCCTTACGAGTACAATTATTCCGCAATCTGCAGAATTGACTCTTAGGAATATTATTGATCCATCTAGGATGATGGCAACTGCTATGATGGAGGAAAGGATTACCTGCTGTAGGTTTGGTGTAATGGCTGGTGTAAATACGGTGCTCTTCATGATGTAGTTCTAGATATAAGAAGGCTAAGACATCATGGTAATGGACATGAGTAAAGGAAAGTCCTCAACCATTGTTGTTGCAGTGTTGCATAAAAAGATCAACGGTAGGATCAGGACCATCCCAAATGATGACTATGTCATCAATATATCTACCGTAAAAAATAATGTGACGTGCAAATGGGTTGTTATTCAATATATGGAGAGATTCCCAATACCCCATAGTAAGGTTGGCATAGCTGGGGGCAAAATTTGCCCCTATAGCTGTGCCATTGGTTTGAAGATAAAAAATGCCATTGAATGAAAAATAATTCTCTCGGAGGCAAAAGGCAATAGCCTCCAGTATGAAATTGACCTGTTTTTTGTTGGTGAGGGGATCTTCCGTTTAAAATAGTATTGTATGGCTTGTAAGCCTACCTCATGGGCTATAGCGGTATACAGAGAATTAATGTCTAAGGAGAGCCATGAGTATGTGGTCTCCCAAGTGTATGCTGCCAACATTTCTCTTAGGTGTATACCGTCCCAAATGTAGGAGGGACGTTTGTGGGCCAGTGGCTGTAAAAGAATTATCAATATAGATGGAGAAACCACTGGTTACACTGTCCATGGAAGCAACTATAGGTCGTCCTGGTGGGTTAAGTGGGTCTTTGTGCATCTTGGGTAAATGGCATGTGGAAGAATTCTTTTTATAAGAAATGAGGCTTCTGTTTTAGAAATGATATTGTCTGATATTGCTTGGGAGACTAAGGCTTACGCCTCTACCCTGAATTGCGGTAGTGGGTCGTGAGGTAATTTTAAATATGTGTTGCTGTCAGAGAGTAATCTGACAGCCTCTGAGATGTAATCCTCCCTATTTTGTATAACAACTCCACCTCCTTTGTCCGCAGGTTTAATGACAATGTCATAATTATGGGATAGCTCCTCTAAGGCTTTGGTTTCTAATTGTGTGAGGTTGGCTTTTTTTAGACCTAGAGGAACTATGGCACATTTTAATGAGATTGGAATAAACGACTGAATTTAAAGTTTGTAAATACAAACTCTTGTTATGAATAAGGTTGTAGGTAGATTTGGGCCTAAGTTGAGTGTATCGTATAGGGGGCGAGGTAGGCCGATGTTGTGTAAACCCCAGGATTGAATCATCAGAGTCATAATGATAAAGTTCCTTTAATAATTCCAAGGCATCCTCATCCATCTGGTCTAGAGATGTAGATTCTTCCAAGATGGATGGGCTACTGGGGTCATCTGATTGTTTGGTAGTTTTGATGATATAAAATCTGGTGACTGTGAGATCTCTAATAAACTTGTTAAGATCCTTGAATAGGGTGAAGGGGTTTGGTTGGGTTGTGGGTGCAAAATTGAGCCCTTTCTGCAGTAATGATGTTTCATGATTGGATAGGATATGGGAAGAGAGGTTGAAGATCTTTATAGTCTTCGGATCTTCTCCCTTCTCTTCCTTCTGCCACCCCTTCTACCTCTTCTGTGTGTTTTCTTTTGGTTACTGGATAAGGTGAGGGGTCCACCTCTAAAAAAAAATATCGGGGCTAGGACCATTATGTATGAAGTGGGCTATAGGTTGGGTTGTAGGCTGTGTATCCATCTCCCCATTCTTGGAAATATTTATGGAGGGATGAGAAATAGAACTAGATTTGGCCGTAACAGTGGACATAGTGGTGCTTTTGCTAATGATAATTGTGGGAGATAAGGGAACATTACTGCGGTGGTGAGAAATGGTTGAAACTGGTGTGTTGGTATCAGAAGAAACATGATTAATATCACTGGTGGAAGGGATGAGTCGTCCTGCAGAAGATTTATTGTTATCACAATGGTGTCTCTTGGGGAGGCGTTCCAGTTTAGAAGGAGCAATGGGTCTAATGGATAATAATGGAGCTACATGATCCGGATTGGGCCTGTGGTAACCAGGTAATTGGGGTAAAGGGTGACCTAGTGGGGGTCTGGCCACAATTTTGGGCTTTTTCCAATTAAATATTCTATTGGTACTATAATCCTCAATGTCCCTTTTTTTCTTTGAGATCATAAAATCTTCTATTTCTTTGTTGGATAATGACTTTAATCCATTTTTGCGTGCATAATTCGGATATATGGGCCCATTCCTTGATAAGGTCAGCATCTAGAAAAGAGCACAATTTTAGTATTCTAAGGCCCCTAGGGGTGATGCTATATGCTAGTTACTGTTGTAAAAAGAAACTCCCACCATTCGTGATTTCTGCCTGACACTCACCACGACACTGTGGGACCCTCTACTCTCCCCAGCAGCCCGAGATTCTGTCACCATCTTAAGCAGCCAACTCCCCACGCGATGGACCCCTGCAGGACACGGTCTACTGATATGCTTTTTTAACTTCCTTACATTGTGAGTTTTATCATTGTGGTTCAGTAAATTTTTCTTACATACTGCACTCAGAGGGCACCTCTTTTCTCCTTTTTCTTGTGTATATGGAACTAGAATATAGTAATATAAAACACACATTACTTAAGTAAGCAATTATTAACTTCATGCAATAGTAATAATACTAATACAACTGACATTTTTGGTTAACCAGTTGCCCTCCGCTCGATTGCAGAAATGCTGCTACAGGGATGCAGGGCTGCGCAAAGTCATGTATTTATACATGATTTGCATCTCTGGGTAGGGGGTGCACACGTGCCACCCTACCCGCGCCACCGATGTCAATCACCGGGTCCCGGCTGGAGATTCTCCGCCTGTACCCGGTGATCGCCAAGAAACAGTGACAGGGGAGAGACCTGTGTGTCTCCCAAGTAAAACACACACAGCACACAAAGTAAACCAGTACACAGTTAACCCTTTGATCGTCCCAGATGTTAACCCCTTCCTGCCCAGTGTCATTAGTACAGTGTCAGTGCTTTTTTATTAGCACTGATCACTGTATTAGTGTCATACGGATGTCAGTGGCAGTTAGTCAGTTCCCACCAAGTGTCAGAATGCCCACCGCAGTCATGCTATAAATCACTGAGTGCCGCCATTTCTAGTATAAAAATTTATATTCCAGTATATATACCGCCATTTATAGATACTATAACTTTCACGTACACCTATTCATTTACATGTATTGGGATTTGTTTTTTAGCAAAGACATGTAGCTGAATACATTTTGGCCTAAATTTATGAAGAAATTTTTTTTATTTTTTTACTGGATATGTTTTATAGCAAAAAATCTAAAATATTGTTTTTTCTTTCAAAATTGTCGATTTTTTTGTTTATAGCGCAAAAAATAAAAAACACACAGGTGATCAAATACCACCAAAAGAAAGCTCTATTTGTGGGAAAAAAGAGGATATAAATTTCATGATCTCAAATTGCAAAAAATGGTCTGGTCAGGCAGGGGGGTAAATCCTCTGGATGGCAAGTGGTTAAAATATTCCTGTCAAATAATAATAACACCAGATGCAATGTAAAGTTTAATATGCACTTTTTTCAGAGGTTCATGGAAAAAAAAGTAATTGTGAACAATTCATTTATCCTTTGTTCATTCTAGACAGGACTCATCCATTTATCTTACAACTTGGTATCATGTCTAGTCTTTATCTTGCAACTGTCTGATGCCACCATAACCCCCAGATTTATAACCTGGGAACATAAGCTGTAACCACCTTGGAATGCTCTTGGAATCTGTGTTCGGAAATCTTGAAAATAGAATATGAAGAACAAAATGGCTTCCAGCATGCCCATGTAGAGATGAGTTCTGGTCTTTCAGTTTAATTCTGTGAGCCCAGAATATTTCTAACGTGCCCCCCCCCCTCCTTTTCCCATGGTACTCAGGTAAACAACCTAAGACATATCTGGGAAAAAGGTCAGAATATGCATCATTTACTCTAGAGAGTAAGGTCTTTCTTCATCCTGGATTGAGGGATGTTTTCCTCTTTTCATTCAAACAGATAACGGCATGGTGGTGTCTTAATAGAAATGAAAACAACGGCAAAGTAGTTGTTGCAACCATTATACCCAACTTTGCAAATACAAAGCTTGCAATCAAGAAACTTATGAATTGCTTTGGTTGCTCATTTGTAGACATAGGTTGAGTAATGAATGGTTTCCAGGCGTGTTCCAAAATATCCTGTACTCTTGCTTGAGCTCAGTTTATGTGGGCAGTATACCAATTCTTGAATTTCCACAAGTTATAGGTGGCATATGTTGTAGTTCCTCCCAATGGATATCTTTGCATCCAAACTCAGAGGTCTTCTGAGATAATATTTTTTTCTGTTAGTAAGAATCCTGGAACATCCCATGATAGGTTCGGACTTGAACTGGACACCAAAGATTGAGGTTGTCCAAACGATCGCTGTGTCTTTGGTAGTCATCTGTATCCTTACCAAATAACAATCTGGTTTGTTTGGACTTGCAATCTTGTTATATTAAAGAAATAGATAATTTTAATGTGTATTCTCATCAATTAATGATTTAAATTTTCTAGCTATGCTAGATATTAACTGATTAACCACATTATTATGTTATTCTGCTATAATTGGTATAACCAATACAACTGTATAGAACTTGAGATATGAACATCTGGATGTTGAGAGAGAAACATCACAATTAGAGATGAGCGAATCGAAGTATCCGAAGTGGAATTCGAGTCGAATATCGGAAAAATTTCGATTCGTGCCGAATCCGAAAAATAGCCTAATTCGGACGCGCGAATCGAAATTTTTCAGAAAATGGCGGCTGACATGTGCGGCGACGGAGCGGGGATGTCTGGGAAGGCGCGCAGACAAGGCGCGCTGACCCATAATGCATTCCTCAACTACATGTGATCGCATCAGCCAATCAGCAGCCAGCCAGCCAGCACTGTGTAATGGTCGAGCTATAAATAGCGGCCATTTTGGAATTCTTCATTTGCCTGCAGTCATTGAACAGAGGCAGACCGCTCTGTACTAGGGACAGGGACAGAGTTAGGGCCACAGAAACGATAATTGGGGACAGAGAAAAGTTACTTAGGGACAGAGAACCATTACTCAGGGACACAGACTTGTTAATGAGGGCCACAGAATCGTTATTTAGGGACAAAGAAACGCTAGTTAGGGCCACAGAATTCATACTCAGGGACAGACAGAATTGTTACTCAGTGCCAGAGAATTGTTACTTAGGGCCACAGAAACGTTATTAGGGCCACAGAATTTTTACTCAGGGACAGACAGAATTGTTACTGAGTGCCAGAGAATTGTTACTCAGGGACAGACAGAATTGTTACTGAGTGCCAGAGAATTGTTACTTAGGGCCACAGAAACTTTACTTAGGGCCACAGAATTTTTACTCAGGGACAGACAGAATTGTTACTGAGTGCCAGAGAATTGTTACTCAGGGACAGACAGAATTGTTACTGAGTGCCAGAGAATTGTTACTTAGGGCCACAGAAACTTTACTTAGGGCCACAGAATTGTTACTCGCACAGACACAGAATTGTTACTCGCACAGACACAGAATTGTTACTGAAGGCCACAGAACTGTTACTTAGGGCCACAGAATTGTTACTCGCACAGACACAGAATTGTTACTCGCACAGACACAGAACTGTTACTGAGGGCCACAGAACTGTTACTTAGGGCCACAGAATTGTTACTCGCACAGACACAGAATTGTTACTCAGGGCCACAGAACTGTTACTTAGGGACAAAGAAACGCTAGTTAGGGCCACAGAATTCATACTCAGGGACAGACAGAATTGTTACGGAGTGCCAGAGAATTGTTACTCAGGGCCACAGAAACTTTACTTAGGGCCACAGAATTTTTACTCAGGGACAGACAGAATTGTTACTGAGTGCCAGAGAATTGTTACTCAGGGACAGACAGAATTGTTACTGAGTGCCAGAGAATTGTTACTCAGGGCCACAGAAACTTTACTTAGGGCCACAGAATTTTTACTCAGGGACAGACAGAATTGTTACTGAGTGCCAGAGAATTGTTACTCAGGGACAGACAGAATTGTTACTGAGTGCCAGAGAATTGTTACTTAGGGCCACAGAAACTTTACTTAGGGCCACAGAATTGTTACTCGCACAGACACAGAATTGTTACTCGCACAGACACAGAACTGTTACTGAGGGCCACAGAAACTTTACTTAGGGCCACAGAATTGTTACTCGCACAGACACAGAATTGTTACTCGCACAGACACAGAACTGTTACTGAGGGCCACAGAACTGTTACTTAGGGCCACAGAATTGTTACTCGCACAGAAACAGAATTGTTACTCAGGGCCACAGAACTGTTACTTAGGGACAAAGAAACGCTAGTTAGGGCCACAGAATTCATACTCAGGGACAGACAGAATTGTTACTGAGTGCCAGAGAATTGTTACTCAGGGCCACAGAAACTTTACTTAGGGCCACAGAATTTTTACTCAGGGACAGACAGAATTGTTACTGAGTGCCAGAGAATTGTTACTCAGGGACAGACAGAATTGTTACTGAGTGCCAGAGAATTGTTACTCAGGGACAGACAGAATTGTTACGGAGTGCCAGAGAATTTTTACTCCGGGACAGACAGAATTGTTACTGAGTGCCAGAGAATTGTTACTCAGGGACAGACAGAATTGTTACGGAGTGCCAGAGAATTGTTACTCAGGGACAGACAGAATTGTTACTGAGTGCCAGAGAATTGTTACTCAGGGACAGACAGAATTGTTACGGAGTGCCAGAGAATTGTTACTCAGGGCCACAGAAACTTTACTTAGGGCCACAGAATTTTTACTCAGGGACAGACAGAATTGTTACTGAGTGCCAGAGAATTGTTACTCAGGGCCACAGAAACTTTAATTAGGGCCACAGAATTTTTACTCAGGGACAGACAGAATTGTTACTGAGTGCCAGAGAATTGTTACTCAGGGACAGACAGAATTGTTACGGAGTGCCAGAGAATTGTTACTCAGGGCCACAGAAACTTTACTTAGGGCCACAGAATTTTTACTCAGGGACAGACAGAATTGTTACTGAGTGCCAGAGAATTGTTACTCAGGGACAGACAGAATTGTTACTGAGTGCCAGAGAATTGTTACTCAGGGACAGACAGAATTGTTACGGAGTGCCAGAGAATTGTTACTCAGGGACAGACAGAATTGTTACTGAGTGCCAGAGAATTGTTACTTAGGGCCACAGAAACTTTAATTAGGGCCACAGAATTTTTACTCAGGGACAGACAGAATTGTTACTGAGTGCCAGAGAATTGTTACTCAGGGACAGACAGAATTGTTACGGAGTGCCAGAGAATTGTTACTCAGGGCCACAGAAACTTTACTTAGGGCCACAGAATTTTTACTTAGGGACAGACAGAATTGTTACTGAGTGCCAGAGAATTGTTACTCAGGGACAGACAGAATTGTTACTGAGTGCCAGAGAATTGTTACTCAGGGCCACAGAAACTTTACTTAGGGCCACAGAATTTTTACTCAGGGACAGACAGAATTGTTACGGAGTGCCAGAGAATTGTTACTCAGGGCCACAGAAACTTTAATTAGGGCCACAGAATTTTTACTCAGGGACAGACAGAATTGTTACTGAGTGCCAGAGAATTGTTACTCAGGGACAGACAGAATTGTTACTGAGTGCCAGAGAATTGTTACTCAGGGCCACAGAAACTTTACTTAGGGCCACAGAATTTTTACTCAGGGACAGACAGAATTGTTACTGAGTGCCAGAGAATTGTTACTCAGGGACAGACAGAATTGTTACTGAGTGCCAGAGAATTGTTACTCAGGGACAGACAGAATTGTTACGGAGTGCCAGAGAATTGTTACTCAGGGCCACAGAAACTTTACTTAGGGCCACAGAATTTTTACTCAGGGACAGACAGAATTGTTACTGAGTGCCAGAGAATTGTTACTCAGGGCCACAGAAACTTTACTTAGGGCCACAGAATTTTTACTCAGGGACAGACAGAATTGTTACTGAGTGCCAGAGAATTGTTACTCAGGGACACATAATCGTTGAATTAAAGAGTATGTCAGACAACATGCAGAGGAGTGGCAGAGGAGGCAATTTTTTAGGAGCGAGCAGACGTGGCAGCAGAGGAAGGGGTCGAGGCAGCACTATTCGCAGCCAGAGGCCAGTGCTCCCGGTGTCATCCAGCGGTCGTGTCTCCACCGACAACCCTGCCGTCATTGATTGGTTGGCTCGGTCGTCTTCCTCTTCCCAGGTCACCTCTGACACCTACAGCCAACGGTCGGTGGGTACGTCAGACACAACCGTTAGTTGGCATGGCCCGGGAGCAAGCCCACTGAAATCACATGTCCTCTACCTGCCCCTGTCCTTTGCTGTTCCCTCACCAAGCGAAGTATCGCATGCTGTGGGCTCAGCCCCACTGTACAGTGAGGAAGAGCTAACAGAGGGCGGTCAGGAACGGGGGGAGACATCGGCCTTTTCAGCAGCCAGGCGAAGAAGTACTGGCGAGGAGAGTGACATAGGGTGCTGGCAGATTACGGACCTCCCATAGCTGCTGCCAGGCCCCTAATCTGCCATGGGCCCCTATATACCGCCTCCTCATGCTGCTGCCAAGTCCAGAGTCTCTCATGGGTCCCTGTACGGCCTCCCATTGCTGCTGTCTCCATCGCCACACTCTGCCATGTGCCACTTTCAGGTCTCCTCACACACTGCTGGTGTGTAGAATTTTTTGACATAGGGTGCTGGCAGATTACGGGCCCCCTATAGCTGCTGCCAGGCCCCTAATCTGCCATGGGCCCCTATATACCGCCTCCTCATGCTGCTGCCAGTTCCAGAGTCTCTCATGGGTCCCTGTACGGCCTCCCATTGCATCTGTCTCCATCGCCACACTCTGCCATGTGCCACTTTCAGGTCTCCTCACACACTGCTGGTGTGTTGAATTTTTTGACATAGGGTGCTGCCAGATTACGGGCCCCCTATAGCTGCTGCCAGGCCCCTAATCTGCCATGGGCCCCTATATACCGCCTCCTCATGCTGCTGCCAGTTCCAGAGTCTCTCATGGGTCCCTGTACGGCCTCCCATTGCTGCTGTCTCCATCGCCACACTCTGCCATGTGCCACTTTCAGGTCTCCTCACACACTGCTGGTGTGTTGAATTTTTTGACATAGGTTGCTGGCAGATTACGGACCTCCCATAGCTGCTGCCAGGCCCCTAATCTGCCATGGGCCCCTATATACCGCCTCCTCATGCTGCTGCCAAGTCCAGAGTCTCTCATGGGTCCCTATACGGCCTCCCATTGCTGCTGTCTCCATCGCCACACTCTGCCATGTGCCACTTTCAGGTCTCCTCACACACTGCTGGTGTGTTGAATTTTTTGACATAGGGTGCTGCCAGATTACGGGCCCCCTATAGCTGCTGCCAGGCCCCTAATCTGCCATGGGCCCCTATATACCGCCTCCTCATGCTGCTGCCAGTTCCAGAGTCTCTCATGGGTCCCTGTACGGCCTCCCATTGCTGCTGTCTCCATCGCCACACTCTGCCATGTGCCACTTTCAGGTCTCCTCACACACTGCTGGTGTGTTGAATTTTTTGACATAGGGTGCTGGCAGATTACGGGCCCCCTATAGCTGCTGCCAGGCCCCTAATCTGCCATGGGCCCCTATATACCGCCTCCTCATGCTGCTGCCAGTTCCAGAGTCTCTCATGGGTCCCTGTACGGCCTCCCATTGCTGCTGTCTCCATCGCCACACTCTGCCATGTGCCACTTTCAGGTCTCCTCACACACTGCTGGTGTGTAGAATTTTTTGACATAGGGTGCTGGCAGATTACGGGCCCCCTATAGCTGCTGCCAGGCCCCTAATCTGCCATAGGCCCCTATATACCGCCTCCTCATGCTGCTGCCAGGTCCAGAGTCTCTCATGGGTCCCTGTACGGCCTCCCATTGCTGCTGTCTCCATCGCCACACTCTGCCATGTGCCACTTTCAGGTCTCCTCACACACTGCTGGTGTGTTGAATTTTTTGACATAGGGTGCTGGCAGATTACGGACCTCCCATAGCTGCTGCCAGGCCCCTAATCTGCCATGGGCCCCTATATACCGCCTCCTCATGCTGCTGCCAAGTCCAGAGTCTCTCATGGGTCCCTATACGGCCTCCCATTGCTGCTGTCTCCATCGCCACACTCTGCCATGTGCCACTTTCAGGTCTCCTCACACACTGTTGGTGTGTTGAATTTTTTGACATAGGGTGCTGCCAGATTACGGGCCCCCTATAGCTGCTGCCAGGCCCCTAATCTGCCATGGGCCCCTATATACCGCCTCCTCATGCTGCTGCCAGTTCCAGAGTCTCTCATGGGTCCCTGTACGGCCTCCCATTGCTGCTGTCTCCATCGCCACACTCTGCCATGTGCCACTTTCAGGTCTCCTCACACTGCTGGTGTGTTGAATTTTTTGACATAGGGTGCTGGCAGATTACGGGCCCCCTATAGCTGCTGCCAGGCCCCTAATCTGCCATGGGCCCCTATATACCGCCTCCTCATGCTGCTGCCAGTTCCAGAGTCTTTCATGGGTCCCTGTACGGCCTCCCATTGCTGCTGTCTCCATCGCCACACTCTGCCATGTGCCACTTTCAGGTCTCCTCACACTGCTTGTGTGTTGAATTTTTTGACATAGGGTGCTGGCAGATTACGGGCCCCCTATAGCTGCTGCCAGGCCCCTAATCTGCCATGGGCCCCTATATACCGCCTCCTCATGCTGCTGCTAGTTCCAGAGTCTCTCATGGGTCCCTGTACGGCCTCCCATTGCTGCTGTCTCCATCGCCACACTCTGCCATGTGCCACTTTCAGGTCTCCTCACACACTGCTGGTGTGTTGAATTTTTTGACATAGGGTGCTGGCAGATTACGGACCTCCCATAGCTGCTGCCAGGCCCCTAATCTGCCATGGGCCCCTATATACCACCTCCTCATGCTGCTGCCAGGTCCAGAGTCTCTCATGGGTCCCTGTACGGCCTCCCATTGCTGCTGTCTCCATCGCCACACTCTGCCATGTGCCACTTTCAGGTCTCCTCACACACTGCTGGTGTGTTGAATTTTTTGACATAGGGTGCTGGCAGATTACGGACCTCCCATAGCTGCTGCCAGGCCCCTAATCTGCCATGGGCCCCTATATACCGCCTCCTCATGCTGCTGCCAAGTCCAGAGTCTCTCATGGGTCCCTATACGGCCTCCCATTGCTGCTGTCTCCATCGCCACACTCTGCCATGTGCCACTTTCAGGTCTCCTCACACACTGCTGGTGTGTTGAATTTTTTGACATAGGGTGCTGCCAGATTACGGGCCCCCTATAGCTGCTGCCAGGCCCCTAATCTGCCATGGGCCCCTATATACCGCCTCCTCATGCTGCTGCCAGTTCCAGAGTCTCTCATGGGTCCCTGTACGGCCTCCCATTGCTGCTGTCTCCATCGCCACACTCTGCCATGTGCCACTTTCAGGTCTCCTCACACTGCTGGTGTGTTGAATTTTTTGACATAGGGTGCTGGCAGATTACGGGCCCCCTATAGCTGCTGCCAGGCCCCTAATCTGCCATGGGCCCCTATATACCGCCTCCTCATGCTGCTGCCAGTTCCAGAGTCTCTCATGGGTCCCTGTACGGCCTCCAATTGCTGCTGTCTCCATCGCCACACTCTGCCATGTGCCACTTTCAGGTCTCCTCACACACTGCTGGTGTGTTGAATTTTTTGACATAGGGTGCTGGCAGATTACGGACCTCCCATAGCTGCTGCCAGGCCCCTAATCTGCCATGGGCCCCTATATACCGCCTCCTCATGCTGCTGCCAAGTCCAGAGTCTCTCATAGGTCCCTATACGGCCTCCCATTGCTGCTGTCTCCATCGCCACACTCTGCCATGTGCCACTTTCAGGTCTCCTCACACACTGCTGGTGTGTTGAATTTTTTGACATAGGGTGCTGCCAGATTACGGGCCCCCTATAGCTGCTGCCAGGCCCCTAATCTGCCATGGGCCCCTATATACCGCCTCCTCATGCTGCTGCCAGTTCCAGAGTCTCTCATGGGTCCCTGTACGGCCTCCCATTGCTGCTGTCTCCATCGCCACACTCTGCCATGTGCCACTTTCAGGTCTCCTCACACTGCTGGCGTGTTGAATTTTTTAACATAGGGTGCTGGCAGATTACGGGCCCCCTATAGCTGCTGCCAGGCCCCTAATCTGCCATGGGCCCCTATATACCGCCTCCTCATGCTGCTGCCAGTTCCAGAGTCTCTCATGGGTCCCTGTACGGCCTCCCATTGCTGCTGTCTCCATCGCCACACTCTGCCATGTGCCACTTTCAGGTCTCCTCACACACTGCTGGTGTGTTGAATTTTTTGACATAGGGTGCTGGCAGATTACGGACCTCCCATAGCTGCTGCCAGGCCCCTAATCTGCCATGGGCCCCTATATACCGCCTCCTCATGCTGCTGCCAGGTCCAGAGTCTCTCATGGGTCCCTGTACGGCCTCCCATTGCTGCTGTCTCCATCGCCACACTCTGCCATGTGCCACTTTCAGGTCTCCTCACACACTGCTGGTGTGTTGAATTTTTTGACATAGGGTGCTGGCAGATTACGGACCTCCCATAGCTGCTGCCAGGCCCCTAATCTGCCATGGGCCCCTATATACCGCCTCCTCATGCTGCTGCCAAGTCCAGAGTCTCTCATGGGTCCCTGTACGGCCTCCCATTGCTGCTGTTTCCATCGCCACACTCTGCCATGTGCCACATTCAGGTCTCTTCACACTGCTGGTGTGTTGAATTTTTTGACATAGGGTGCTGGCAGATTACGGGCCTCCCATAGCTGCTGCCAGGCCTCTAATCTGCCATGGGCCCCTATATACCGCCTCCTCATGCTGCTGCCAAGTCCAGAGTCTCTCATGGGTCCTTGTACGGCCTCCCATTGCTGCTGTCTCCATCGCCACACTCTGCCATGTGCCACTTTCAGGTCTCCTCACACACTGCTGGTGTGTTGAATTTTTTGACATAGGGTGCTGGCAGATTACGGACCTCCCATAGCTGCTGCCAGGCCCCTAATCTGCCATGGGCCCCTATATACCGCCTCCTCATGCTGCTGCCAAGTCCAGAGTCTCTCATGGGTCCCTATACGGCCTCCCATTGCTGCTGTCTCCATCGCCACACTCTGCCATGTGCCACTTTCAGGTCTCCTCACACACTGCTGGTGTGTAGAATTTTTTGACATAGGGTGCTGGCAGATTACGGGCCTCCTATAGCTGCTGCCAGGCCCCTAATCTGCCATAGGCCCCTATATACCGCCTCCTCATGCTGCTGCTAGGTCCAGAGTCTCTCATGGGTCCCTGTACGGCCTCCCATTGCTGCTGTCTCCATCGCCACACTCTGCCATGTGCCACTTTCAGGTCTCCTCACACTGCTGGTGTGTTGAATTTTTTGACATAGGGTGCTGGCAGATTACGGGCCTCCTATAGCTGCTGCCAGGCCCCTAATCTGCCATAGGCCCCTATATACCGCCTCCTCATGCTGCTGCCAGGTGCAGAGTCTCTCATGGGTCCCTGTACGGCCTCCCATTGCTGCTGTCTCCATCGCCACACTCTGCCATGTGCCACTTTCAGGTCTCCTCACACACTGCTGGTGTGTAGAATTTTTTGACATAGGGTGCTGGCAGATTACGGGCCTCCTATAGCTGCTGCCAGGCCCCTAATCTGCCATCGGCCCCTATATACCGCCTCCTCATGCTGCTGCTAGGTCCAGAGTCTCTCATGGGTCCCTGTACGGCCTCCCATTGCTGCTGTCTCCATCGCCACACTCTGCCATGTGCCACTTTCAGGTCTCCTCACACACTGCTGGTGTGTAGAATTTTTTGACATAGGGTGCTGGCAGATTACGGGCCTCCTATAGCTGCTGCCAGGCCCCTAATCTGCCATGGGCCCCTATATACCGCCTCCTCATGCTGCTGCCAAGTCCAGAGTCTCTCATGGGTCCCTGTACAGTCTCCCATTGCTGCTGCCTCCATCGCCACACTCTGCCATGTGCCACATTCAGGTCTCTTCACACTGCTTGTGTTTTCAATTTTTTGACATAGGGTGCTGGCAGATTACGGGCCTCCCATAGCTGCTGCCAGGCCCCTAATCTGCCATGGGCCCCTATATACCGCCTCCTCATGCTGCTGCCAAGTCCAGAGTCTCTCATGGGTCCCTGTACGGCCTCCCATTGCTGCTGTCTCCATCGCCACACTCTGCCATGTGCCACTTTCAGGTCTCCTCACACACTGCTGTTGTGTTGAATTTTTTGACATAGGGTGCTGGCAGATTACGGGCCTCCCATAGCTGCTGCCAGGCCCCTAATCTGCCATGGGCCCCTATATACCGCCTCCTCATGCTGCTGCCAAGTCCAGAGTCTCTCATGGGTCCCTGTACGGCCTCCCATTGCTGCTGTCTCCATCGCCACACTCTGCCATGTGCCACATTCAGGTCTCTTCACACTGCTTGTGTTTTCAATTTTTTGACATAGGGTGCTGGCAGATTACGGGCCTCCCATAGCTGCTGCCAGGCCCATAATCTGCCATGGGCCCCTATATACCGCCTCCTCATGCTGCTGCCAAGTCCAGAGTCTCTCATGGGTCCTTGTACGGCCTCCCATTGCTGCTGTCTCCATCGCCACACTCTGCCATGTGCCACTTTCAGGTCTCCTCACACACTGCTGTTGTGTTGAATTTTTTGACATAGGGTGCTGGCAGATTACGGGCCTCCCATAGCTGCTGCCAGGCCCCTAATCTGCCATGGGCCCCTATATACCGCCTCCTCATGCTGCTGCCAAGTCCAGAGTCTCTCATGGGTCCCTGTACGGCCTCCCATTGCTGCTGTCTCCATCGCCACACTCTGCCATGTGCCACATTCAGGTCTCTTCACACTGCTTGTGTTTTCAATTTTTTGACATAGGGTGCTGGCAGATTACGGGCCTCCCATAGCTGCTGCCAGGCCCCTAATCTGCCATGGGCCCCTATATACCGCCTCCTCATGCTGCTGCCAAGTCCAGAGTCTCTCATGGGTCCCTGTACGGCCTCCCATTGCTGCTGTTTCCATCGCCACACTCTGCCATGTGCCACATTCAGGTCTCTTCACACTGCTGGTGTGTTGAATTTTTTGACATAGGGTGCTGGCAGATTACGGGCCTCCCATAGCTGCTGCCAGGCCCCTAATCTGCCATGGGCCCCTATATACCGCCTCCTCATGCTGCTGCCAAGTCCAGAGTCTCTCATGGGTCCCTGTACGGCCTCCCATTGCTGCTGTCTCCATCGCCACACTCTGCCATGTGCCACTTTCAGGTCTCCTCACACACTGCTGTTGTGTTGAATTTTTTGACATAGGGTGCTGGCAGATTACGGGCCTCCCATAGCTGCTGCCAGGCCCCTAATCTGCCATGGGCCCCTATATACCGCCTCCTCATGCTGCTGCCAAGTCCAGAGTCTCTCATGGGTCCCTGTACGGCCTCCCATTGCTGCTGTCTCCATCGCCACACTCTGCCATGTGCCACATTCAGGTCTCTTCACACTGCTTGTGTTTTCAATTTTTTGACATAGGGTGCTGGCAGATTACGGGCCTCCCATAGCTGCTGCCAGGCCCCTAATCTGCCATGGGCCCCTATATACCGCCTCCTCATGCTGCTGCCAAGTCCAGAGTCTCTCATGGGTCCCTGTACGGCCTCCCATTGCTGCTGTTTCCATCGCCACACTCTGCCATGTGCCACATTCAGGTCTCTTCACACTGCTGGTGTGTTGAATTTTTTGACATAGGGTGCTGGCAGATTACGGGCCTCCCATAGCTGCTGCCAGGCCCCTAATCTGCCATGGGCCCCTATATACCGCCTCCTCATGCTGCTGCCAAGTCCAGAGTCTCTCATGGGTCCTTGTACGGCCTCCCATTGCTGCTGTCTCCATCGCCACACTCTGCCATGTGCCACTTTCAGGTCTCCTCACACACTGCTGTTGTGTTGAATTTTTTGACATAGGGTGCTGGCAGATTACGGGCCTCCCATAGCTGCTGCCAGGCCCCTAATCTGCCATGGGCCCCTATATACCGCCTCCTCATGCTGCTGCCAAGTCCAGAGTCTCTCATGGGTCCCTGTACGGCCTCCCATTGCTGCTGTCTCCATCGCCACACTCTGCCATGTGCCACTTTCAGGTCTCCTCACACACTGCTGTTGTGTTGAATTTTTTGACATAGGGTGCTGGCAGATTACGGGCCTCCCATAGCTGCTGCCAGGCCCCTAATCTGCCATGGGCCCCTATATACCGCCTCCTCATGCTGCTGCCAAGTCCAGAGTCTCTCATGGGTCCCTGTACGGCCTCCCATTGCTGCTGTCTCCATCGCCACACTCTGCCATGTGCCACATTCAGGTCTCTTCACACTGCTTGTGTTTTCAATTTTTTGACATAGGGTGCTGGCAGATTACGGGCCTCCCATAGCTGCTGCCAGGCCCCTAATCTGCCATGGGCCCCTATATACCGCCTCCTCATGCTGCTGCCAAGTCCAGAGTCTCTCATGGGTCCCTGTACGGCCTCCCATTGCTGCTGTTTCCATCGCCACACTCTGCCATGTGCCACATTCAGGTCTCTTCACACTGCTGGTGTGTTGAATTTTTTGACATAGGGTGCTGGCAGATTACGGGCCTCCCATAGCTGCTGCCAGGCCCCTAATCTGCCATGGGCCCCTATATACCGCCTCCTCATGCTGCTGCCAAGTCCAGAGTCTCTCATGGGTCCTTGTACGGCCTCCCATTGCTGCTGTCTCCATCGCCACACTCTGCCATGTGCCACTTTCAGGTCTCCTCACACACTGCTGTTGTGTTGAATTTTTTGACATAGGGTGCTGGCAGATTACGGGCCTCCCATAGCTGCTTCCAGGCCCCTAATCTGCCATGGGCCCCTATATACCGCCTCCTCATGCTGCTGCCAAGTCCAGAGTCTCTCATGGGTCCCTGTACGGCCTCCCATTGCTGCTGTCTCCATCGCCACACTCTGCCATGTGCCACTTTCAGGTCTCCTCACACACTGCTGTTGTGTTGAATTTTTTGACATAGGGTGCTGGCAGATTACGGGCCTCCCATAGCTGCTGCCAGGCCCCTAATCTGCCATGGGCCCCTATATACCGCCTTCTCATGCTGCTGCCAAGTCCAGAGTCTCTCATGGGTCCCTGTACGGCCTCCCATTGCTGCTGTCTCCATCGCCACACTCTGCCATGTGCCACTTTCAAGTCTCCTCACACACTGCTGTTGTGTTGAATTTTTTGACATAGGGTGCTGGCAGATTACGGGCCTCCCATAGCTGCTGCCAGGCCCCTAATCTGCCATGGGCCCCTATATACCGCCTCCTCATGCTGCTGCCAAGTCCAGAGTCTCTCATGGGTCCCTGTACGGCCTCCCATTGCTGCTGTTTCCATCGCCACACTCTGCCATGTGCCACATTCAGGTCTCTTCACACTGCTGGTGTGTTGAATTTTTTGACATAGGGTGCTGGCAGATTATGGGCCTCCCATAGCTGCTGCCAGGCCCCTAATCTGCCATGGGCCCCTATATACCGCCTCCTCATGCTGCTGCCAAGTCCAGAGTCTCTCATGGGTCCCTGTACGGCCTCCCATTGCTGCTGTCTCCATCGCCACACTCTGCCATGTGCCACTTTCAGGTCTCCTCACACACTGCTGTTGTGTTGAATTTTTTGACATAGGGTGCTGGCAGATTACGGGCCTCCCATAGCTGCTGCCAGGCCCCTAATCTGCCATGGGCCCCTATATACCGCCTCCTCATGCTGCTGCCAAGTCCAGAGTCTCTCATGGGTCCCTGTACGGCCTCCCATTGCTGCTGTCTCCATCGCCACACTCTGCCATGTGCCACATTCAGGTCTCTTCACACTGCTTGTGTTTTCAATTTTTTGACATAGGGTGCTGGCAGATTATGGGCCTCCCATAGCTGCTGCCAGGCCCCTAATCTGCCATGGGCCCCTATATACCACCTCCTCATGCTGCTGCCAAGTCCAGAGTCTCTCATGGGTCCCTGTACGGCCTCCCATTGCTGCTGTCTCCATCGCCACACTCTGCCATGTGCCACATTCAGGTCTCTTCACACTGCTGGTGTGTTGAATTTTTTGACATAGGGTGCTGGCAGATTACGGGCCTCCCATAGCTGCTGCCAGGCCCCTAATCTGCCATGGGCCCCTATATACCGCCTCCTCATGCTGCTGCCAAGTCCAGAGTCTCTCATGGGTCCCTGTACGGCCTCCCATTGCTGCTGCCAGGAGGCAGCAGGGTCGGAGCAGTGTCAGTGGAGGCAAACGGCCACGGAGTAGAGCACCAGCTCCACTGCAGCCTACCACCACGGCCAGTAGTGGTGCCGGTGTGCACGGAGGAAGTAGCAGTCAGCCAGTGAGGAGTAGCGGAGGCAAAGTTTCCTACTCTGCGGTGTGGCAATTTTTCGTCAAGCCGCCCGAGGAAGTAAACGTAGCCGTATGTCGACTATGTGGCCAGAAAGTCAAGCGTGGCCAGGGGGCCCATGTTGGGACTACAGCGTTGCGTCAGCATATGCAGCGTCGCCATTCGGTGGCCTGGGAAAACCGTGATAAAGATACGGCGGTTCTGCCTGCCCCAGCCCAGGGTTCCATTTTGTCATAGGGTGCTGGCAGATTACAGGCCTCCCATAGGTGCTGCCAGGCCCCAAATCTGCCATGGGCCCCCGTACCGCCTGGTCACGCTGCTGCTGGGCCCACAGTGTGACCTGGGTCCCTGAACCGCCTCCCATTGCTCCCACTCTGCCATGTGCCACTTTCAGGTCTCCTCACACTCCTGCTGGTTTCCATTTTGTCATAGGTTGCTGTATGGCCTCCCATTGCTGCTGCCTCCACCGCCACACTGTGGCTCCAAACACTGGTTTTGGCCCCGTGACTGGCCAAATGAGTGAAGTGTGCGGTGATTCTAAGATCGACGGCACTCATCTGCATGTCATACTGACTGACAGTATTATTTCTCTTCCCCAGCAGACTCCAAGGGCATTTAAATTAAAGGTACAGTGTTCTGCACTAATATTAAGTCTCTCTGAAGCCTAGAAACACCCTTTTTTAAGTTAAATTCACAGCGAATTTATTCGACTCGAATCGAATATTGTCCACGAATTCGCCGAATCAGTCGAATCGAATTTTTCATTTCTTCGCTCATCTCTAATCACAATGTTAAATCATTATCTTAAAATTCTCTTATGGTATTAAAAATCTTTGTCTATATTACCTTGCAGTATTCTCAGTTGAAACCTAGGATGAGAAGCACATAATTGATTAATGTGAACCCATTTGTCCATATAATCACCGTTTTTGACAATTCTTATTTTATAAACCACAGGTGAAATTTCGTCCATAATAGTCCATGAAGGAAAAAATGTATTTTCTTTTACTTTATCTCAAGCAAAATTGTATAAATACACTTTATCATTTACTTCATACTCCTTCCTGGTAATTTTGAGATCATAATAAGTTGTGTTGCTACCACAGCTTTCTCTAGATTCTTATGTTCAAATGCAAAAGCATTTTGTAGATGCTGACGAAGGTTTTTAACATATTGATGTGTTGTGGCTGCATTGATCAGGTTATGTGCGATACAACAGATGTTGTGGAAGTACCTTTTTTCTACCTGTCATCAACTCAAATGGTGACATCTTAGTTGCGGTATTTGGATTTGCTCTAATAGCCATGAGCACTAAAGGTAACTTCACATCCCATTCTTTACCTGACTCTTTAACAAACTTCTTGAGGATGTTGACAATTGATTGGTTATAGCGCTCTACTGCTCTGCTAGATGCTGGATGATAGGCAATATGTAACTTCTGTTTGACACCCAAAATTTTCCACATCTTAGACATTACCTCACTTGTAAAATAGTTGCCCTGATCCAAATCGATCCTTTGAGGCAGACCAAATCTGGAAAATACATGGCTAATGAGTAAAGTGGCACATGTTTCAGCGGTATTATTGGGAGCCAGTAAACATTCTACCTACTTAGTAAATAAACAAGTGATTGTCAACATGTATTTGTTTCCTCTAGATGATTTTCGGATCAACTCAACTTGCCGTGTTTGGAGGAGGAAGAATGCTGCCTATGACCCCAAGAACACCATCCCAACTGTCAAACATGGTGGTGGAAACATTCTGCTTTCGGGGTGTTTTTCTGCTAAGGGGACAGAACAACTGCACCGCATCAAAGTGAAGATGGACGGGGCAATGTACTGTCAAATCTTGGGTGAGAACTTTCTTTCCTCAGCCAGGGCATTGAAAATGCGTCTTGGATGGCTGTTCCAACATGACAATGACCCAAAACACACAGCCAAGGCAACAAAGGAGTGGCTCAAGAAGAAGCATTTTAAGGTCCTGGAGTGGCCTAGCCAGTCTCCAGACCTTAATCTGATTGAAAATCTGTTGAGGGAGTTGAAAGTTCGAGTTGCCAAACGTCAGCCACCAAAGCTTAATGACTTGGAAAGGATCTGCCAAGAGGAGTGGGCCAAAATCCCTCCTGAGATGTGTGTAAACCTGGTGGTCAACTACAGGAAACGTCTGACTCTGTGATTGCCAACAAGAGATTTGCCACCAAGTACTAAGTCATGTTTTGTGAATAGGATCAAATATTTATTTCCTTCATGAACATGCAAATCAGTGCATAATTTGTTAGACATGCATTTCTTTTGAATTTTTTGTTGCAATTCTGTATCTCAGTGTTACAATGCGCCTACCATTCGATTTTTAGACTGATCATTTCTTTGTGAGTGGGCAAACATTTAAAATCAGCAGGGGATCAAATACTTATTTCCTTCACTGTATGAGGCCAATAAGCATAATCACTTAGTAATTCGTAGGTAATCTTTTCACCTCGGTGACCTGCTGCAGGTGCATCTTGAGCATGTTGCAACACTAGTAGGTACTACCCACTGTTGGATACCATTTTTGGATGTTGTTATTAGTAATCCATCTCTAATACTGAATTGAGATTTTCACTATCGAAGGTCTTCTTTTTGAGCATAATGCTCCTCCAATATAGGGTTGTTAACAGGGTCTTCAATGTGTTTATAGAAAATCCCAAGTATAGGATATTCCTTTTGGCTTTTAATTAGATTCTCACTTGGACATTCCTAACTCCATTGTCCTACATTACTTTCAGATGGAACCCTTGCTTGATGTCTTGTAATGGCATCAGTGTGTACCATTCCCAGTCGCTGATCTATGTTTAGATTTTCTCCATCTATGGCACCCTGTTTGGTGAGTTCATCAGCTATGTCAACATTCCTTGTCCAGATTTTGGGGTTTTGGAATGGCCTTTGGTTTTCTTCCAATAAATGGTTAAACCATTAGTTGTTACCAACTCATCTATTGTGCAAAATAATTTAGAATGTTTAACAGACTTTTTATTAGATCTTAACATGTTTCTTTTACACGTATGCAGATATTCAACAAAACTGTTACGTACATAGTTGGAATCAGTGACGATAACAAATTCCTTAATATTATGTTCTATAGCAATTTGAACAGTTTTGTTTATAGCTTTTAATTCTGCCACTTGGCTGCTCTTGGCACCAATACTGTAACCAACTGATACATTTGGGAATTCACCTGTCCAGGTGATTCCAATACCTGCTACTAGTTTTCTTTGCTCACCTATGGTAGTGTGATAAGCACAACCATCAATATATACACATGGGAGTAATGGACAGTAATCCTGCTCATATGTCTTGTATGGAAAAGATAATTGTTCTTCTAGGAAATCATCTAATGCAGGGCTTGAAATTTCCGCTTGCCTGCTCGCCAAATGAGAGGGGAAATCCCTTTGTGGTGAGCAGAGATGGAGCGAGTGGCTTGCAATGGAGCGGATGGCTTGAAATGCGACCCTCAGGCCCACGGGATTGATTTGCATTCCACTTGCGCTCCAAGCCTCGTTGTGAAGCCGACTTCCGGTTTCTTCTTCACAGCCGCGGGGGACACGAGGAGAGGCCCGCTCTCCACTGCCTTGGGGGACATGAGGAAAGGCCTGCTCTCCACCGCCTTGGGGGACACGAGGAGAGGCCCGCTCTCCACTGCCTTGGGGGACATGAGGAGAGGCCTGCTCTCCACCGCCTTGGGGGACACGAGGAGAGGCCTGCTCTCCACCGCCTTGGGGGACACGAGGAGAGGCCTGCTCTCCACCGCCTTGGGGGACACGAGGAGAGGTCCGCTCTCCATCGCCTTGGGGGACACAAAGCCCATTCTACACTGCCTTGGGTGACACTATGCCCGCTCTACACCACCTTGGGGGACACGAGGCCCACTCTCCACCACCTTGGGGGACACGAGGTCCACTCTCCACTGCCTTGGGGGACATGAGGCCCGCTCTGCACCGCCTTGGGGGACACGAGGCCTGCTCTGCACCGCCTTGGGGGACACGAGGCCTGCTCTGCACCGCCTTGGGGGACACATGGCCCGCTCTACACCACCTTGGGGGACACAAGGAGAGACCCCTTCTCCACCGCCTAGGTGGACACAAGGAGAGGCCCGTTCTCCGCTGCCTTGGGGGACACGAGGAGAGGCCCGCTCTCCATCACCTTGGGGGACACGAGGCCCGCTCTACACCACCTTAGCAGACAAGAGGAGAGGCCTGCTCTACACCACCTTGGGGGACACGAGGAGAGGCCCGCTCTACACTGCCTTGGGGGACATGAGGAGACACCCGCTCTACACCGCCGTGGGGAACACGTGAAGGAGAGAACCACCAATGGTGCACATCCCTACACCCACCAGCTTAAGGTAAATTACATTTTTTGTGCTGTGCTCTGGGGGCAAAATGATTTAGAAAAGAGTAAAAAAAAAAAAAAAAACCAACAACGTTAAAAAAAACTAACCACACCATTTTAGTGCTGCTCTCTGGGGCCTAAATATTTCAAAAAGAAAAGAAAAAAAAAGCACAGCACACCTATGCACAATCAGCTACAAATTTTATTTAAAATAAAAAAAAATATTTTCAATAAAATTGCTAGCTGACTATGCATAGGAACACATCCTCATATGGTAGTGGTGAAAATGATCAGTGCCCTCCCAGTTTTGACTGTGGTATCTTTTCTGCACCCTGTTTTTTTTCCTAGAGTCGCCATTGGTCCCTCACAATTGTAATGCATGGACAGACCCACCAAGCAAGCAGCCGTGCTCCGCCCTGCAGAGACAAGCTCCTGAAAGGCAGCCCAGCCAGCAGACACACTGAGCCACCAGACCAGCCTTCAAGCAGACCAGCCTTCAATCAGGCCTGCCTTTAATCTGAACTGCCGTTGAGCTGAAATGTCTTGTTTAATCTGAAATGCCGTTGATCTATTTTGCTCCAACCCTCCATCTTGTAGATCTTTCTCCCCCTCTTTGCTCACCCCCCTCCCTCGCTGTGGGGTGACATGTGGCCTGAGTGATGAGAGAGGTCACAGGCAGCCAAAGCACAGCAGGAAGCTCCAAGCTATAAAACCCCCAAGCTATAAAACCCCCAGGGGAGCTGGGGTCTAGCTGTCTGGTAGATGTGCAATCTGGCATATCGTAAAAGTGTAAACCAAGTCCCTCACTGAACTTCAAAAGACCTTCCAAGGGGTCGTAAAAACAGACTTACTTTTAAAAACTCACTTTTTCATATAAGTTGATATCTTCACGTATGACATAATTACCTAAACATGAAGCCTCTATTCGGAAGGCTCAATTTGAGACCATTCTCCTGGTATGTTACAACCCTTAGCTGGCATAAATAGAAAAGTATATCTCCTGAACCATTCAAGTGTATATGACATGTGTCATCTCTAACCATTCCGCAAATGCGGCTGAGTATTAATATACTAGTGACCAGGCCGGCAAATGCCCCTAGACCAAGTTATGAATCTTAATAGCAGCTATGAGAGTTTTTGGTTATAACTTAAGTCTCCACCTACACTCCCCTCACCAAAAGGAAATGACTGGTTTACTCCCCACAAGGAGACACCCTGCTGAGATCCTAGAAAAGGGCTGTTATGCTTAGTGTGCGGTGTGTGAGAGAAAGAAGAGTCTCTGTCATGGTCTGCGTCAGGTTCAGAGACCCATTGCTACAGCAGTGTAAGGCTTACCTGAAACCAGCAGGGTTGGTACACCAGTGGATCACCCTGGGAATGACGCAGGCTCACCTGAGGTGCAGGGTCTAAGTATTATACTGGTTTTCCCCAGAGCTCCTAATGGTGGAGATGGATTTGGCTGCGTGCTAATACCAGGTTGCAGATCTCAGGATCACCCACCAGGGAATGAACACGCTGGAAACCAAAAGCTGATCAAACAGATTAGGGATCAAACAGAAGCGGAGTCAGTCACAAGCCAAGGGTCGGTCACAAATGGTAGTAGATAGGATGAGGCAGAATCGTAGTCCGTAGCAAGCCAAAGGTCGGTAACGAAGATGTAGACAGCAGGAGGAACGGTAAGCGGGATATTGGCTGGGAAGGCACAATAATCTGGCAAGGAGGAAGTGTATGGACATGGCTTTTATAGGAAGTTCATGGGAGGAGCAAGTTCAAGGTTCAATACAAACAAGGTTCAATACAAACAGGGCCAAGGCAGGATCATCCAAAGAATTGTCAATGGAGCTGTCCAGCATTCGAGGTGGCTCAGTGAGAAGAAACATTGCCTCTCACCCCAGAAGGCCCAGGTTCAATCCCAGGCTCTGACAGTACTCCCCTCCTCACAGGATGTCCCCTAGACGTCTTAGGACCAGGCTTGTGGGGAAACCTCTGGTGTAATTCTCTTGTTAGTCTAGGAGCATGAACATTTTCCTCAGGCTCCCAAGAATTTTCCTCTTGCCCATATCCTTCCCATTGGACAAGATATTGCAATTTTCCTCTAAACATCCTAGAGTCGAGAATCTTCTCCACCACATATTCTTCACCCTGTACCTCAACAGGTGGAGGAGGTGGAAGAATTCTTTCAGAGAAAGGATTTTCATGAAATGGTTTGAGAAGTAATACATGAAAAACAGGGTGAATCTTCATACTGTCAACAAGTTTTAAGCGAAAGGTGACTGGGTTGATCTGAGCAGAAATCTGGAAAGGTCCCACAAACTTTTGGCCCAACTTTGCAGATGGAACATGAACCTTCAGATTTTTGGTAGATAGCCAAACCTTGTCGCCCACATGAAAGGTAGGAAGTGATCTGCGATGTCTGTCGGCAGCCCTTTTATAACATTCCTGAGCTTCCCCCAAGGTCTCGATCAACTTTGTCTAAATCTCCTGCAATGTAGTTAATCTGTTGGCATCAGCAGGAATTTGAGTTGTGATAGGGAGATCAGGAATAAAAACTGGATGATACCCCGTATTGAGGAAAAAGGGGCTTTTGGAGGTGGAGCTATGTTTAGCATTGTTATAGGCAAACTCTGCCATAGGTAGATAGTCCACCAAGTCTTCCTGAAGATAACTGACAAAACATCAAAGGTACTGTTCCAAAGTTTGATTGGTCCTTTCAGTCTGACCATTGGACTGTGGATGGAAAGCAGAGGACAGGTTAACGGTTACCCCTAAAGCTGAACAAAAGCTTTTCCAAAATTTAGATGTGAATTGTACTCCTCTATCAGATACCACATCATCAAGGATTCCATGTAATTTAAAAACATCTCGAACCATCAGCTCCGCAGTCTGTTCAGCAGATGGTACCCCCTTAACAGGTATGAAATGAGCCATTTTAGTAAATGGTCGACAACTACCAAAATAGTAGTAATTTCTCTTGAGGGAGGTAATTCGACTACAAAGTCCATAGAAATTGACCCCCAAGGTCTTGATGGAACAGGAAGTGGCTGGGGCAACCCCAAAGGAGAAGCTCGGTGTGTCTTAAGACGTGCACACGTCAGACAGGAGGCCACGTAACATTTGATATCCTTCTTATAACTAGGCCACCAGAAGGAACGTGACAGAAGGTCATCTGTTTTTGAAATCCCAAAATGTCCTGCCAGTTTGGAGTCATGAACTAATCTGAGGACTTCCACCCGAGCAGACTCAGGTACATAGAGACTATGTGCTAGAGTCCAAAAGCCATTCTTGATCTCAAGGTTTATGTCCCTAGGAGGATCACTGAGAAGTGGGTCATTCTCATACCCCTCTTTGGGAAGACTCAAGAATGTCTTTGCACTTGTGACCCCTAGGAAGTTCTTTTGTGTTAGGATAGAACATTCGGAGTTGCCCTCCAGGGGAGGCTCAGACAGCATCGGCCTTACCATTCCTCAATCCAGGTCGATATGATATAACAAAATTGAATCTGGAAAAGAATAAAGACCAGCGTGCTTGTCTGGAAGACAATCTCTTGGCCGAGGGAACGAATTCCAGATTTCTGTGGTCAGTGAGAACAGTTACAGGGTGATTAGCCCCTTCTAGCAGATGCCTCCATTCAGAAAAGGCTTCCTTAATTTCCAGTAGCTCTTTATTCCCAATGTCGTAATTTCTTTTGACTGAGGACATCAAACGAGAAAAGTAGGCACAAGGATGAAGCTGCATCTTTTAATGACTTCGCTGAGACAGGATAGCTCCCACGGCAGAATTGGAAGCATCCACTTCCACTATAAAGGGTAGTTCAGGATTGGGATGTACCAAAATTGGTGCGGAAGTGAAAAGAGTTTTCAGCCTTTCAAACGCAGCCTGTGCCTCAGGGGTCCACACGAAGGGTACCCCCTTCTTTGTCAGCTGTGTGATTGGAGCTATCACTTTAGAAAAATTTCTTATAAATTTGCTGTAAAAGTTGGCAAACCCGACGAAACGTTGAATTTCCTTAAAATTTCCAGGGGCTGACCAATCTACCACTGCTTTGATCTTCTCGGGATCCATGTTCACTCCCTCTGGAGAAATGATATAGCCCAAGAACTGGATCTGAGTTTGTTCAAACTCACATTTCTCCAATTTTAATGTAGAGTCTATTCTTCCTTAATCTTTCAAAGACAGTGCAAACATGTTTGCGGTGCTCCTCACAATTATCGGAAAAGATAAGGATATCATCCAGATAGGCAATCACAAATTGGTCCAACAGATCACAAAATACATTGTTGATAAAATGCTGAAACTTTGCAGGGGTGTTGCAAAGTCCAAACGGCATCATTAAGGATTCGAAATGCCCATACCTGGTTCTGAAGGCGGTTTTCCATTCGTCTCCTTGACGAATGTGGACAAGGTTATATGCCCCTCGTAAATCAAGTTTTGTAAAGATCTTGGCAGAACGAAGTCTTTCCAACATTTCAGCGATCAAGGGTAATGGATAGCGGTTTTTAATAGTGATTTTATTCATGTCTCTGTAGTCAATGCATGGACGCAAGGTGGAGTCTTTCTTTTCAAGGAAGAACATGGCTGCTCGTGCAGGAGAAGTTGAGTGTCTAATAAAGCCCTTCTCCAAATTCTCATTGATCCACACCCACACTGAGTACTTTTAATTCAGGTTCCGACAGATTGAAACGGCGGCCGAAAGGTATTTCTGCCCCTGGGAGCAGGTCAATGGGGCAATCATATGGGCGATGAGGGGGTAATTGGTCTGCATTTTTCTTGTCACAGACATCCCAGAACTCATGGTAATGTGTGGGCAAGTTGTCATATGACTGGATAGCCACTATATCACCTTGCGCTTCCTTGGTCGGTGATGAACTTGGTCGGCAAGGTTTTTTGCAATGTTTTTCACAGTGGGGGGACGTAAAATCTATAGTCCATGCTCCCCAGTTAATAGAAGGATTGTGAGTGGAGAACCAAGGAATGCCCAGGATGATGGGAAACTTGGGTGACGTAATCAGCTGAAAGCTGAGGGTCTCACAATCGTCAGCCTCAAACAACAGTACCAGGGGAACCGTTTTATGGGTAACAGGTCCTGAAGATAAGGGTGACCCATAAACTGTCTCCATATCAATAGAGGTAAATGTATCTCTTGCTTGAATATTATTGTTGTTGGCAAACTCTATATCCATAAAGTTCCCCCCCCCCCCCCCAGAGTCCAGCGTAGCTGAGCAGGAGATTTCACAGCCCTCAGATACAAGTTTAATAGGGATAACAAAATGAGAGAGCAGTGAGTTCACTTTATTCTCTTCAGGAATCAGTGGGGAGACAGACTGGCTTATAGAGTTTATTTGTTTAGGTGCAATCACACCAGTCACAGCAATTGTTCTTCTAACTTTGTTAGGACAATTAATTGCATAATGACCAGAATCCCCACAATATAGACATAAATTCTCTGAACGTCTTCTCTCTTTCTCCTGAATGGAGATGGATCTCTTGATCGCAGCAACCTGCATAGGCTCAGGAGTGTTAGAACCCAGAGAGACTCTTGAATCCTGCTGAACAAATGGACTAGCAGAGAGATGCATGCCGCTATTACCTCCAAACATTCACAACCTCTCCTTCCTCTTTTCTATAAGTCTTTGATTGATTCAGATACACAATTGGATGAATTCCTCAAGATCATTAGGAATATCTACCCTGGCAAGCTCATCCTTTACCTGTTCAGAAAGCCCTTGGCGGAACTGGCTCTTTTGTGCTGCAGGGTTCCAAGTGGTATCTGCCATCCAACTTCTGAATTTGGCTGTGTATTCAGTGACCGAACGTCTACCCTGCCGCAGACTATGCATTTTTGCTTCGGCAGTAGCACAACGGTTGGGATCATCAAAAACCTGATTCATCGCGGTCAAAAAGGTATCAAAATCATTCAACATGCCATGGTTTTGCTCTATATAAGGGGAGGCCCAAGCTAGAGCTTCCCCAGTCAGAAGCCCAATAACAAACATTACCTTCTTTTTCTCTGAAGGAAATGCAGCAGGGTACATTTGGAAATATATACGACATTGATTAAGGAAACCCCTGTACTGGCGGCGGTCTCCATTAAACTTAGATGGTTGGGGCTGGGGCATATGTGAACTAGTATCATCTCGGTTCAGCAGTTGTCTCTGCAGAGACTGAATCTCTCCCTGTTGCCTCTCTACTACACCTTGCAGTTCAGAAAATTTCTTTTGGTAGGTAACACCAAACTCTTGCAGCTCTGAAATTTGCTGCCTGACAGGAGCCATGGCATTTGCTATTGCGGCCTCCATGTTTTGGGCCAGATTATTCTGTCATGGTCTGGGTCAGGTTCAGAGACCCGTTGCTACAGCAGTGTAAGGCTTACCTGAAACAAGCAGGGTTGGTACACCAGCGGATCACCTTGGGAATGATGCAGGCTCATCTGAGGTGCGGGGTCTACAGTTGCAAGAAAAAGTATGTGAACCCCTTGGGATTACATGGAGTTTTGCATGAATTGGGCATAAAATGTGTTCTGAACGTCATCTAAGTCACAACAATAGAAGAACACAGTCTGCTGAACATAATACTACACAAACATTAGATGTTGCCATGGTTTAATTGCACATAACATGTAAACATTCACAGTGCAGGGAGGAAAAAGTATGTGAACCTTTGGACTTAATAACTGGTGGACCCTCCGTTGGCAGCAATAACCTCAACCAAACGTTTCCTGTAGTTGCAGATCAGACCTGCACAACGATCTCGAGTAATTTTGGACCACTCCTCTTCACAAAACTGTTTCAGTGTAGCAATATTCTTGGGATGTCTGGTGTGAATCGCTCTCTTAAGGTCATGCCACAGCATTTCAATCGGGTTGAGGTCAGGACTCTGACTGGGCCACTCCAGCAGGCGTATTCTGTGCTGTTGCAGCCATTGTTTTGTTGAATTCCTTGTATGCTTTGGGTCATTGTCCTGTTGCATCACCCATCCTCTGCGGAGCTTCAGTTGGTGGACACATGGTTGTACGTTTTCCTGCAAAATGTCTTGATAAACTCTGAAATTCATTTTCCCATCAATGACAACAATCCATCCAAGCCCTGAGGCAGCAAAGCAGCCCCAAACCATGATGCTCCCTCCGCCATGTTTTACAGTGGGGATGAGGTTTTGATGTTGGTGTGCTGTGCCTTTTTTTCTCCACACATAGTGTTGTGTGTTCTTCCCAAACAACTCAATCTTGGTTTCATCTGTCCACAGTATATTTTGCCAGTAGTGCTTTGGAACATCCAGGTGCTCTTTTGCAAACTTCAAACGTGCTGCAATATTCTTTTTGGACAGCAATGGCTTCCTCCGTGGTGTCCTCCCATGTACTCCATTCTTGTTTAATGTTTTCCTTATTGTAGATGTGTCAACAAAAATGTTAGCATGTGCCAGAGATTTCTGTAGGTCTTTAGCTGACACTCTGGGATTCTTCTTTACCTCATGCAGCATTCTGCGCTGTGCTCTTGCAGTCATTTTTACAGGACGACCACGCCTAGGGAGAGTAGCAACAGTCTAAACTTTCTCCATTTGTAGACAGTCTGTCTTACTGTGGACACATGAACATCAAGGCTTTTGGAGATACTTTTGTAACCCTTTCCAACTTCATGCAAGTCAACAATTCTTGATTGTAGGTCTTCTGAGAGCTCTTTTCTGCGAGGCATGGTTCACATCAGACAGTGCTTCTTGAAACCAGTAAACCCAAAACAGGTGTGTGTTTTTTAAGGGCAGGACAGCTGTCAGCAACACATCCAATATCATCACACTGATTGGAGTCAAGGTTGGCTCACTCCTGGCTCCAATTAGCTCTGGGAGAAGTCATTAAACTAGGGCCTCACATACTTTTTCCTCCCTGCACTGTGAATGTTTACATGTTATGTGTAATTAAACCATGGCAACATCTAATGTTTGTGTAGTATTATGTTCAGCAGACTGTGTTCTTCTATTGTTGTGACTTAGATGATGTTCAGAGCACATTTTATGCCTAATTCATGCAAAACTCCACGTAATCCCAAGGGGTTCACATACGTTTTCTTGCAACTGTAAGTATTAACCGGTTTTTCCCAAAGCTCCTAATGGTGGAGATGGATTTGGCTGCGTGCTAATACCAGGTCGCAGATCTCAGGATCACCCACCAGGGAATGAACACGCTGGAAACCAAAAGCGGATCAAACAGATTAGGGATCAAACAGAAGCGGAGTCAGTCACAAGCCAAAGGTCGGTCACAAATGGTAGTAGATAGGATGAGGCAGAATCGTAGTCAGTAGAAAGCCAAAGGTCGGTAACAAAGATGTAGACAGCAGCAGGAACGGTAAGCGGGATATTGGCTGGGAAGGCACAATAATCTGGCAAGGAGGAAGTGTATGGACATGGCTTTTATAGGAAGTTCATGGGAGGAGGTTCAAGGTTCAATACAAACAGGGCCAAGGCAGGATCATCCAAAGAATTGTCAATGGAGCTATACAGCATTCCAGGTAGCTCAGTGAGAAGAAACATTGCCTCTTACCGCAGAAGTCCCCGGTTCAATCGCAGGCTCTGACAGTCTCCCGTTTAACATCAAAACTGGCAGTGCCGAGACAAGAAATCCTTTTTGAGCTCATAAGACTTGAAACTGCTTAAACCAAGGCTGATTGGCAAGTACTTTAACCCTTTAAGCTCCTTTCTGTTTTCTGTTTGCTGTGCTATTGTTCTCTGTATATTTATATATATATTGGTTACATCTTTTTTCTGTAAATATTTTTATCGCACCCCTTTGATCTTTTAGTAATAAATCTTACTTTCTGAAAGTGTTGAACTGTTTCTAATGCTCATTAATGCAAATTACGAATTCCTGTCGCTGAAGAGTGCTACTATGTGTGTTTAACCCTCTGTATAACCTGCCTGCGGTGACAGTGGTATACAGACGATTATTTCAACCATCCTAGTGTTATTGCTGATATTGCAGAGTTTCCTCTTTCTCTGTAGAAAAAGGAGGTGGTGGCAATGTGAAGGGTTAATTGAGTAATTAACCTGACCCAGTAACAATCGCTTTCAGGCTGCCGGTACACAGACTGTGGTCAATTAGCTGGAAAATCTGTGTGCAGGGCGCAGCTGAGCGTGGCATTGTTATGCACGTGACAGTGCGGTTTTAGATTGGCTAGTCCTTCGGTTATGAGTTTGGTGAGAAGGGCAGGGGTCTGACGCAGCGATCGTCACAATCTGAACTGCTTTTAATCTGAACTGCCGTTGAGCTGAACTGCTATCAAGGTCCTACCTTTCCTCAGGGCTTGTGCTGCTCCATGTGCTGGCATCCATCTTAGGTCTGCAAACCATTGTGGGATCCTTTATGCTTTCAGCCCTCTGCGGCTCCTCCCAGGAGGTGGCGGCTTATCACATTTAAGACTGCTGTTTGCAGCTGTCCATTGCATTCGTGTCCTGTCTGTTGCACAGCAGCAAGCTCCTGTTCAGTTAACTCTTTGCTCTCCTGGATACCGACTCGGCTTTGGCTAAGACTCCTCCTGGCTTCTGACCCCGGCACTGGCGACCATTCTTCCTGGCTTCTGACCCCGGCTCTGGCGACCATTCTTCCTGGCTTCTGACCCCGGCTCTGGCGACCATTCTTCCTGGCTTCTGACTCCGGCTTTGGCTACGATTCCCACTGGTTCTCGACTTGATTATCCTGGAAGACAACCTCGGCAGGAGAACTTCTGACCTACCAAGTCATCCGCTGTTGCTGTCGGACTACCTTTAATTGCACCTCCTTGTGTGTCTGGCTTCTCGCTCCCTGACAACTGCCTTGTTTAATCTGAACTTCCGATGAGCTTAACTGCCTTGTTTAATATGACCTGCCGTTGAGTTGACCTGCCGTGGAGCTGACCTGCCGTGGAGCTGACCAGCCTTTGAGCTAAACTGCCTTTAATCTGAACTGCTATTGAGCTGAACTGCCTTGTTTAATCTAAACTGCCATTGAGCTGAACTGCCTTGTTTAATCTGGACTGCCGTTAATCTGAACTGCCTTTGATATGAACTGCCTTTAACCACTTGAGCTGAACTGCCTTGTTTAATCTTAACTGCCATTGAGCTGACCTGCCTTTGAGATGAACTGCCTTTAATATGAACTGCCATTGAGCTGAACTGCCTTGTTTAATCTGAACTGCCGTTGAGCTGAACTGCCTTCTTTAATCTGAACTGTTGATAATCTGAACTGCCGTTAATCTGAATTGCCTTTAACCACTTGCCTTCCTGAGGATTTACCCCCCTTCCTGACCAAGCCTCTTTTTGCCACTCGGTGCTGCAATAATTCAACTGATAATTGCGCGGTCATGTAATGCTGCACCCAAACAAAGTTTACGTCCTTTTTTTCACACTAATAGAGATTTCTTTTGGTGGTATTTGATCACCTGTGCGTTTTTTATTTTTCACGCTATAAACAAAAAAAGACCAAAAAGTTTAAAGAAAAACAATATTTTTTACTTTCAGCTGTAAAAAATATATAGTAAACTCAAAGTTAGTTATAAATTTAGGCCAAAATGTATTCTGCTACATGTTTTTGGTAAAAGAAATCCCAGTAAGTGTATATTTATTATAATATACAAAAAAGTGCAGCGCTAAAACACAAATGAATAAACGTATGTACATAAAATCATACAAAGATATAAAGTGACACTGTGCACTCATATATATGCCACTGGATTTGTGGCTGGTACAACGTGAAGAAAAATGCTATATCCAAGAATAAGTCTAACGTGAAGGTGTGAGCAAGATCTCAACCGATCTACTGATTTCCAAACGACACAGACTGTGCACACGGTGAAACAATTAGGATACAGACTGCGCACTCACCAGATACGCAACCTTTATGCGCATTTGTATAATATAGGGACTTCAAATATCTCATCAAAGGTCTGGTCAGGTCTCCTTCGCTATCCCACGCTTTGCACTCAGCCTTCTCATTAAGTGATGACCACTCTGTGGATGTAACTGGCTCCCACAGGAGCTCAGAAAAAGCAGAGGAGGCCAGTAGTGCAGTATGTCTTAGGATGTTTATTCCCACTCACAAACAGATAATTATTAGGTACAAAGCAAGAAATGAATGAAGTACTGACCCGATGTAAAGTTGACGCCGGGACCCCTCGTGGTGCCGGCGGTATAGCGTCAAACAGCTGCAGCCTGACCCTGACGCATTTTGAGCAAATGCTCTTAGTCATAGGGTTTTGGCTAAGCCAGGGTCAGGTAACTTCCTCATTACACTTCCTCACTACCTATCACAGTTTCGAAGGCACTGACATGCCAGGATAGCCCCAAACCCCCCCCAAATGACCCCTTTCTGGAACGTAGACACCCCAAGGAATTTAAAAAGAGGCATGGTGAGTATTTTGCAGATCTCATTTTTTCTCACAAGGTTTTGAAATATAAAAAAAGATTAGAAAAAATATGTTTTTGTTTTTTTTCTTCATTTTCCAAAAACTTGTAGCAACAAATGAGATCTGCAATATACTTACCATGCTTCTTATCAAATTCCTTGGGGTGTCTACTTTTTGTGGGGGTTAGGTGCTATCCTGGTATTTCAGGGCCTCCGAAACTGTGATAGGTAGTCTGGAAGTGTAATGAGGAAATAAAGCCCTTTAAAAGCCTGAAGGTGCTTATTGGATTTTGGGGTCTTGTACTTGGCTAGACTGCCAAAACGTCTCTCACATGTGGTACCCCCATACTCGGGAGAAGTAGCAGAATGTATTTTGGGTAGTAATTCCACATATACTCATGGCATGTGTGAGCAGTAAATCATTTAAGTGACAATTTTGTGTTAAATAAAAAAACTTTTTTTGTTATTTTCCAAAAACTTCTTCTACTGATTCAACATGCCTCTCAGCAAATAGTTTGGGATGTCTACTTTCCAAAAAGAGGTCGTTTTGTTCACATGAAAAAAATCTGTATTTTTTGCTAGGAAATTAATTTAATTCCCCAAACATTTTATATTTTTTTAAAGCAGACACCCTAGTGAATAAAATTGGTACTACAATTTTTTTATGGCACATAGTACTCAGGCAGCGATTTTTCAAAAGCTAATTTTTAAAAAAAAAACACTTTTTTTACTTTTAATGCACAAAAACACAATATATTGGCCAATTATTTGGTAAAATATAAAAGATAATGGTATGCCAAGTAAATAGATACCAAACATGACATGATATAAAACTGCGCATGCCCCGTGCAATGGCGACAAACTGCATACATTTTTAATATCCATAGGCAACGCTTTAAAAGCCTTTAAAAGCTACCATTTTAGATTTACAGAGGAGGTCTAGTGTTAGAATTCCTGCCCTTGATCTGACGTTCATGGCGATACCTCACATGCATGGTGCAACTGCTGTTTACATACCGGCACAGGGTCAACGCTTGTGCACACGTGTGTGCGCATGGGAGGGGCGAGTTTTTTATTTTATTTTATTTTTAAGTTATTTTGATTTTTTTTATTATTTTTACACTGTACCTTTCTTCTTCTTTTTTTTTTATCACTTTTAATGCTATCACAGGGAATGCAAATATCCCCTATAACTTCAATGGGCATTATCATATATTCTTTTTTGAGAAATCTGGGATCTATCAGACTCTGGATATCTCCTCTGCCCTTACATTATCTAATCAAACCAAAACCGGTGTGATCAGATGCTTTCCCAATTGTAGCTTCTGAATTCTTAGACTATAGAGATGATTGACACCACTCTGGTCTCCAATCAGCTCTATGGTCAGCTGACAGAAACACCGGCTGCATTCTCAGGTTCCTCCGATGGCACGGGACTGCCAGAGAAGGCCGTGGAAGGCAGCGGGGGAGGGGGGCATCATCTCCTGCTGCTTATAAAAGCAATCCTGCAGCTAATTAGCCACTAGGATTGCTTTTACATGAAAGCTGATCACCGGCTGAAAAAACTGATACCAGGATGATGCCTGAAGTTGTAGGCATCGTCCTGGTATAACCATTCAAAGTCCAATGATGTACCAGTGCGTCGCTAGTCCTTGTTGGGTATATATGCTATGTTCTTTGTTTTTGTATGCAGCCTGTGGGCAGAATGAAAAAAAAGGGAAGAAATCTCTGCCAGAAAAAGTGTGTGGTATGCCCACCATTAGAATATTCCTCCCTGCATCCACCCATTTCTAATGGTGGGCACACATTAGATCACACTTTGCCACAAGTGCCAGTTCCAAGATTGAACACATGTTTAAATAGTGGCATGCTTGAATAAAAATTGTCCACGTATAATTGGTACCCCATATGGAAAAAGGATGACGCCAAGTCCCAAACTATCTTGCCACTACTTCCCATGTAGTCTGGGCATCCGGGGGGCTTTCCCTCATAAATCCGAAACTTATATGTATAGCCTGTTGTCCTCTCACAGGTCTTCTACATCTTGACCCCATATCTGGCACGTTTGCTGGGGAGAAATTGAATGCTATTATTAGTATTATACAGGATTTATGACGCCAAGAGTTTGTTCAGCGCTACAATATAACGGGAGACAATACAGTTCAATACAAGAAGGTTAGCAAGGCCTGATCCTGGAAGCTTACAATCTAAGAGATATGTGAAAGACCAGGATGTACTAGGCCACTAGTACTCGCTAGTTCACCAAAAGGTAGCGTGGCACTAGTACTGGCACTCTGCTGCATATGAGAGTCATTAAAATTTACGGACAAGTGCTAACAGAGATCAGGCCTGATTCTGCGAACACTGCGGTTTTGTGTGTAATGTATCAAGTGACAGTGACCTACTGACACTGCACTTGCTGGGGAGGTGCTGGGGCTGATCCCGCTAACGCTGACTTTTTGGGGACGCTATACTAATGTGAACGCTGGTATAGTGCTGATCTGATCAAAGATAATGATCCGTTCAAACACTATACTAGCAATGGAGGTTTATTGTGCTCCTGGCAATCAAGGGGATAAATGTGATGACTGTTGTTCTGACGGGCAATCTGATGCTATCTGGGAGTGGTGTGAACACCGCGGGAGCGCGAATCACATATATATATATATGTGATTTTGCGCACCCATGCCACCCTGTAGCAGTATTTCTGCTATAGGGCGGTCAGGAAGCAGTTACAGAAGCGGTTTGTGTTACGTCGCTGCGTTACTTTAACTGACAATTGCACGGTCATGCAACACTGCACCCAAATTACATTTACGTCCTTTTTTCCCACAAATTGAGCTTTCTTTTGGTGGTATTTGATCGCCTTTTGTGTTTTTTATTTTTTGCGCTATAAAAAAAAGGCTGAGAATTTTAAGAAAAAAAACAATATTTTGGACTTTTTGCTATAAAACATGTCCAGTAAAAAAAATTTAAAAATCAAATTTTGTCATAAATGTCAGCCAAAATGTATTCTGCGACTTGTCTTTGCTAAAGAAAAATCCCAATATGTGTAAATTAATTGGTTTACGTGAAAGTTATAGCGTCTACAAATGGCGGTATAGATACTGGATTTTTAATTTTTTTTTTACTAATAATGGCGGCGATAAGCGACTTATGGCGGGACTGCGGCGGACATTCTGACATGGGGGGGGAACTGACTTGGGGTCACTGACATCCCCAGTGACACCAATACAGTGATCAGTGCAAAAAAAAAAAGCACTGACACTGTACTAATGGTACTGGTGTCTTGGACATTAATTTGGATGTGGTCACTTACAGGCCACCTACCATGATCAACCAGTGTGCCTAATTAAGAAAGAAATACGTGCACGCAGAAGTAAGACACTGACACAGTGTGCAGTTTGCCAACTTCCTAATTTCTACTTTATTAAGGAACTAAACATAGCTTTTATAAGTCTCATGACGTGAGCGAAGCATATGTGATGATTAGGTGAAAAGTCCCTTAAGTTTCCTGTATATTCTTTCATCCGTGTTGATATCTTCCAATCATTGTCATCGATAAGGCTCATTCCCTTATTTGGGGGTTGTTTACGTTGAAAGGTGCTGTTTCTTCTACCGAGTCATGTTGGGCGAGACTCTGGATGAAGGCGCCATCTTAATTATCATCTTAATTATCATTGTTCTGCTAACTTATATCTGATTGTTTACTTAAAAGGAATTTAAAGAGCAAGAGGCAGAGAAAAGCAAAACTATAAAATTGTCATTTTACTGATTATCTGACAAAATAGGGATTGTCTATAACAATCCCTTACAATCCCCCCTTAAAATGGTTATTTTATATCTAACTGTCCCTGTGTTCCTCTGATGTCCTATCTGCCTGGTGGCCCTCCCCTTGGAACTCTTTTTGGTGGCATATAGAGCTCTCAGGTGGCTAGTCCATCCCTAGAGTCTCGATGCGCACTGAGAAGGCCACAGTCAGGCACTATCTTTCCCTGTTCCTCCAATTACCTCTCTGGGGGGGATTCTGTAACATTTCTTTTTCACGGGTCCAAAATGTGATGATCAGGGATCACAGTCTGAAAAGGGAGTATAGGATTCCCCTTCTTCACGGGGAAGTTCAATGTCATTATAGTTCATGAATGTAGTTCTGTGAAATCTCATTCACAGCCTTCCCAATTAGTTTCTTAATGCAAAAGATGACACAACAGGCGGCTATCAGAATGACCATACCCAGGATAACCACCCCTGCTTGGGTGAGGGCCTTCTGCCAACCACTGAGCCATCCAAACCACTGATCCCAGGGATGTGTAATACCTGAGTTTTCCTTAAGCTCATTTGACAGGTCCTCTAGCTTCTTGATGGCCAATGTTACCTTCCCATTTGGGCCTGTGTTATCTGGAATATATGTACAGCAGATCATGGTTTTTGATATAATTTTACAGACTCCTCCTTTTTCAGCTAGTATCATATCGAGTGTCATACGATTTTAAAATGCCATGTTAGAGGTAGCCTCCAACTGTTCTGCTATCCCCTTCAAGGCATCTCGTGTGTAGTTTACAAACCGTTGTTGATTATAATAAATGTAGTTTATCCAATACACATTCTTGTTTACTGTGATAAAAAGAAGTAGAGATTTGAACCCTGCAGCTACTTGATCTCTGGCTTTGAACTCATCTGGCACCCCCCTCGGGACTCCTATTGCATCTATATAAACATGGGAGTCGAAACTTCCTTCCATGGCACTCCTCTTTCTTCTCCTTATTAAGAAAAAGTCTGACTCTATTCTTGTCATTGGATCTGAGAGAATGTGTAGGGGCATTATGGCTTTAGCGAGGGTGCATTACCCCCTCCACTTTCCTATCAGATGGGTTCTGATTTTCTGGTCACCACAGATCCAGAATATATCCCCTAAGGACATAACTTGGTTCTAAGTCAAATTTGTTGGGGCTGTACTGTAAGTGGCACAGAATCCCTTTGTGAAATTCCCCAAGGATCTCCCAACCCCCTTATGATTGGCGTAGCATGTGTAATTACCTAGGTATATAGTTAATCCATTTGGGGCTTGGTCATCTCCTAGGACTAGAGGGTAACGCTTTTTCCAGTCCTCACATAAAGACTGATTTGAGGATGCGTTAGTATACAAGCTTAGGACGCACTCCTCTATTGAGCCTGGTAGGGTCAGTGGTACTGTTCCCAGGTGTGGTCTGGCATGCCCACACACATAGCAGTCGGACTTATTGTGAGAGTTTGCATTATACCTCATCCATTCTACCCACAGGTTAACATCTGAGAGCCCTGTCTCTGCTGCCATAGTATCCTCAAAGGAAGGGTTTGCCAAAGCCACCATCTCTCCCAACTTCCGGAGTTTGGGCATTAAGGGGTTAGGAAAGGGAGGGCTGTTGGCCTGTTTGGAAAGGGTTAACCACTCGTCTGAACCGTACATGTCCTTTAATTGGAGCTTACAATGATGGATTGTACCGCCCCCGAGGTATCGATGCACTTCCTGCTCCACTCATCCCTCCTGGTGTAGGGCGCAGGCCACATTAAACCAAGTTTCCGCTGTCTTTAACATGTTGTGCTTTATCAAAAGTCCTTTCTTCTCTTTACACAGTTTCCTCCAATCCTCCGCCTGCAATCTTCCTCCGTTCTTACATGTTCCACCCAGTTTACTTAACTTTCCCAACCTTTTTGTGTATTCTCCTCCCTCTCTCTGCTCCACCAACTCACAAGCGAACAAGCTGTTTTCTGGATTTGTGAGCTTTTTACCCATTCTGTTTATTTCCCTCCCGGGGATCCTAAGGTGAACCCTAAAGCTGTTATTCTCTCTTGTTCTGAGAGTGCTGTGTCGTGGGTTGGTTTTAAACAGGATCCATGGGCAGCACGCAGCACTTCCCCCCCTGCTTCTCTCTCCGTCTTCTATCCCCTCCAGTGACTTCCCTATTTCTTGTTCTACTTGGTAATGCACGTTAATTCTGTAGACTAGAATATCAGGGGCTACTGGAGTCACTGGCTGCAGTCCCAGAAGGGTGCGATCGTATCCTCCTTGTACTACTTTCACCAATCCCCACCCTCCTTCATGTACACCGAACATTAATCCAAATACACAGTGTGGACATGACATAGTATTTCAGACACGCCTGTTGGGAGTAATTTTAATTCTTCCCCACAAGACCAATCCCTGGCTGTGGTTTTTTCCCTTGTGTCGCCATTACTGCGACTGCGAGTCCCCTTGTGTTGCCATTACTGCGACTGCGAGTTCCCCGGCACCCATTCTCTAATCAGTGTGTATCCTGTCCACTCCTGAGGAGGAATATTGTGCCGGAATTCTCCCCTCCCCTACAGGCGCATCAACAACCAATCACGCTGACACTCACAGACAACACAAAACACATACCACACTGGTAGATGATGCTGCTCTGACAGGTGGATTCAAAGGAGTCCCGGGGAAGTACCTGTCCTTTGCTGACTAACGGACAGCCAGACGGGTGAGTAGTCCCGCTGGGCAATTCCAGACTTCCCAGGTAAGGAATTATTAAACATAAAAATTCACTTACCGCTTTCTCGGAGGTGATTAGTCTCCGGTCTGGGCTTGCCCCACAGTCCCCCTCGTCCACTCTCGGTCGGCTGATCAGGTATACGTTGGGAGCCAAACTGTCTTGGACATTAATTTGGATGTGGTCACTTACAGGCCACCTACCGTGATCAACCAGTGTGCCTAATTAAGATAGAAATACGTGCACGCAGAAGTAAGACACTGACACAGTGTGCAGTTTGCCAACTTCCTAATTTCTACTTTATTAAGGAACTAAACATAGCTTTTATAAGTCTCATGATGTGAGCGAAGCATATGTGATGATTGGGTGAAAAGTCCCTTAAGTTTCCTGTATATTCTTTCATCCGTGTTGATATCTTCCAATCATTGTCACCGATAAGGCTCATTCCCTTATTTGGGGGTTGTTTACGTTGAAAGGTGCTGTTTCTTCTAACGAGTCATGTTGGGCGAGACTCCAGATGAAGGCGCAATCTTAATTATCATCTTAATTATCATTGTTCTGCTAACCTATATCTGATTGTTTACTTAAAAGAGTAAGGAATTTAAAGAGCAAGAGGCAGAGAAAAGCAAAACTATAAAATCGTCATTTTACTGATTATCTGACAAAATAGGGATTGTCTATCACAATCCCTTACACTGGGGTGGAATGGGTTAACTATTTTAGGCAATCAAAGGGTTAACTGTGTGAGGGGAGTGTTTTACTAGTGGGCAGGGGGTGTGTACTTCACAGGAACACACTGATCCCGAGAGCTAAACTCCGCTCTCAGGAACAGTGTGTTGGGCACTCACAGGGAGCAGAGCTGCATTGAAAACACTGCAGCCGTGCTCTGTGTCACTGTTTGCCGGCAATCGCTGGGACCCGGCGGGTAATGACCGGCCGGGACCCGGCGATTGACACCCGCAGCCGCGATCGGCGGCGTGGGTAGGGTGGTCGCGCGCCTCGCGTGTGCCCCCTACCTGTTTTGCTGAATGACATTTTAAAACGTGATTCAGCGCAGCGGTGCCGCCCTGCCACAGTTTTTGTTTTTTTTTTGGTCTCCTTGTTTACACTGCAACATGAAACAGAGCAAATTAAGATATTTTTTTTACAGAAAAAGATCATCCTACTATTGTGCAGTCCCAGTCAAACCCTATTGAAAAAGAGACTGAATCAATAGCTAATTCAGTTGCTAGTTGTAGTTTGCCACAAACTTCTACTGCCGTAATAACTAAAAATACAAATTATGGTGATGCTGGAAAGACCGTGAAAAAATGCTGTTTTAGTACACATTGGCTGGATCAGTTTTCATGGCTTGCTTACTCCAAGGAAAATGATACAGTTATATGGAAAGTTTGCACTTGGTTCCCCCAAATTTCAGATGAAAAATGGGCAAATGGTCTAAAAGCTCCATTTAAAGGGAAACTTTTGTATGGCATGACAAATGTAACAAACACAAAGATAATATTGATAATGCAAAGGCTAGAGACAACCCTGAAGAAAGACCTTTAGCTATATGTATCAGAAAAATGGACACTGCAGTGTTTCAGCACATGACACACACGTTTAACATGATTACGTAGCTAAATGTGAAAAGCCATTTCTAGATTTCCCTGATTTATTAACATTGAGTGCCAAACTAGATGTGCCAGTTCTGCAGAAATATGGAAGTAATGTTCAATGCAAACAATTCATTCATTTCATTGCAAGAATAATCAGAGAAAGTCTTGTGGCAAACATTAAAAAATAACCTTTTATTGGCATCATGATTGACGGATCTACAGATCGAACCTACACTGAACATTTATGTCCATTATGTTTTAGAAGGAGACGTCAAAGAAGATTTTTTGGGTACATTTGCGCTAGAAAATGCTACAGCAGAATGTTATTTCAAAGGATTGACTGCCTTTATGAATAATTTGCATCTTAATTACAGAGGCTCTTCATGGGTTGTAGGCTTTGGAACAGGTGAAGCCACAAGTCAGGTTTAGCAGTCCAGATGAAAGAAGTCTGCCCACAAATGATCATACATTGTGTGGCTCCTCACTTGCAACTTGCAATCTTGGATGTTTGCAGGGAAATGCCATACCTACAAACATTCGATGAGGTGGTGCGGCGTGTTTTCAAAAATTATCATTGCTGAGCAAAATGCCTTATGCAACTTAAAGATCTCACAAACACTTTAAATAAAATCTTGAAAATTAAAGATGCACACACAGTGCGCTGGTTATGCAGCAAAGTTGAGGCCTTGCGTGCTTTTCTGCAAAACTGGAAGACAGTAGTGAGCCATTTTGAGCAGATATCAACTGAGGGATCATCTGAATCTGCTAAAGGTAAAGGCATCTTAAAAGACCTGAAACAGCTGAAGTTTGTGAAACTTTTGCATTTCCTATTCGATTTTAGCAAGCTGAAACCTTTGTCAGAGGGTCTTCAGAACAAGGAACTTATGATCTGTCAGGTAAAAAAACAAACTAGAACATGCAGTTAAAACTCTTCAGGATCTTTCTGATGGGAAAGGAAAAAACAAACTTGAATTTCTTAGTAAGTTTACAGAAGATGGAATGGGCTGCAGCTGACCAACCTTCAAGCTGCTGAAAGAGAATTTCAGTCTATACGCCAATCTGTAATGGCCAAAGCAGAAAGATATTTAATTTTGAGGCTTTCCTAATTCTCCTCAGATATTGTACAATCTTTCAATATATTTAACATCATGTCTTAGCCAGACAAAGCACACATCCTCAACTTTGGATTGACTTTTCACAGAATTGCAAAACATGTTTTTGATAATCAGTTTTAAGACAAAATTGACCTGTTAGAAGCAGAGTGGGCTGACCTAAAACTCTCCATTCAAAATGGACTCTCTTTTAATGAGACTCTGAAAAGATTGAATCAGCAGAAAGAAAGATTCAGCAACATAATCCCTCTGGTCAATTTCGGTGCTGTACTTCCCCCCAACAACCACCTCATGTGAACCTGGCTTTAGCTACCAAAACAGAATAAAGACGGTCTATCGTTCATCACTGACACTGGAGACTTTGGATGATTTTTTGATGATTGCCGTTAATGGACCACCACTAAAAGATTACAATCCAAACACAGCCATTGATAAGTGGTATTTTTCATCAGAAAAGGGACATTACATAAGGCTTGGTCCTGCTGTGGTGTTTTTTTTTCTTAATTGAATAGAATGCAATCCACACACAGCCATTGAAGTGGTATTTTGCATCAGAAAAAAGGTATTACACAAGTCTTTGTCCTGCTGTATAACGAAAACCATTGCAAATCTTGATGTGAAACTGGCTTCCTACTGCTTTTTGTCATCCAAAAAAATCATTTTTTGGTGTTTTTTTTCTTCATGGAATAGATTGCAATCCACACACAGCCTTTGAAGTGGTATTTTGCTTCAGAAAAAGGGTATTACACAAGTCCTGGTCCTGCTGTACAACACAAACCATGGCTGCTCTATTAGCACATCTTTGTTAAAATGTTTACTATTATGCCATGTTTTTTGGCATCTAAATAAGCACTTTTTTGTTTTTTCTTAATGCACTACTTCTCTAAGCTCTCTTTTAATAAGATGCTGGCGATAAAAAATGCAAAATGTTTACTATTGTTATTTATTTTTTTGGCCATCAAAAGAGGCACTTTTTTCTTTTTCTTAATGCTACACTTCTCTAAGGTCTCTGCTGGAGATAAAAAAATACAACATGTATACAGTAACTATTATTCTATTTTTTGGCATCAAAATAAGCACTTTTTCTTATTCTATACTTCTGTAAACTAAACTTACATCTTTTAAAAGAGACAGGAGATAAACAAAAAAAATACAAAATGTTTACTACAGGTTTAAGACTGTAAAACTTGATATTTTGATTACACCCTTTTGCTATTAAGCTATTGCTGTTATGTTTAACCAATTGCACTCCTGAGGATTTACCCCCCTTAATGACAAGGCCTCTTTTTGCTATGCGGCGCTGAACTAATTCAACTGATAATTCCGCGTTCATGCAATGATGCACTCAAACGAAATTTACATCCTTTTTTCACACAAATAGAGCTTTCTTTTGGTGGTATTTGATCACCTGTGCGCTTTTTATTTTTCACGCTATAAACAAAAAAAGACCGAAAATTTTATTAAATATTATTAAATATTTTTTATTTTCAGCTATAAAAAATATATATTAATGTCACGGTATAGGGCCCTGCCAATTATTAATCCCCTTATTAATGCCCTGTATCACATGCCCCTCAGCGTCTTGCTCTGTATGTCCCATGTGTCACTCGGCCAAATGGCCTAATTCAATTACTGTGGGCCCCCCTCCCTCCCGGCCAGCTTGCTGCCAGCTCACCGCTCACCTCCCAAATTACCTTTCATCCATGCTGACACCGGCAGTCTTATGTCCCCGGGCAACGAGGCATGCCAGCGCCAGCGCCCGGCCCCGGTTACCAAGACGACCAGGAAGCGTCAGGATGTTTAAGAAGCTGATGCTGGGCACTCTGGGCGTATTCCATTGTGCAGTCACTGAAGGAGCCCCAGCTGCGGCGGGACCTTCGTGATTAGACTCTGCAAGCCCCCCCCTCACAGAGACCCCACAGGAGGGGAGAGACTGCCAGAGCCAGCCTGCCTCTCATTGCCAGAGACCCCACAGAAGGGGAGAGACTGCCAGAGCCAGCCTGCCTGTCATTGCCAGAGACCCCACAGAAGGGGAGAAACTGCCAGAGCCAGCCTGCCTGTCATTGCCAGAGACCCCACGGAAGGGGAGAGACTGCCAGAGCCAGCCTGCTTGTCATTGCCAGAGACCCCATGGAAGGGGAGAGACTACCAGAGTGTGCCTGTCATTGCCAGAGACCCCACAGCATAGGGGGAAGATTGCCCAGGACTGCCTGCCATTGCCAGAGACCCCACAGAAGGGGAGAGACTACCAGAGCCTGCCTGCCATTTCCAGAGACCCCACAGTATAGGGGGGAGATTGCCCAGGACTGCCTGCCATTGCCAGAGACCACCCGCATGATCCTGACTACACAGGTATCGATGTTCCGCTTCTACCCCTGGGAGACCAGGCACCCTGTTGGATCCGTGAGTACATGCTTCCCCTGTGTTACCTGAACTGTTGTGTGCTGACCCCTCACACCCCCCTTTTTTGTCGGATTACCATTGTCACAGAGACACCCCCTTGGCTCTCCATGGTGGACTATAAGTGGGTGGGGCCCCTTCGCTACCCTTTAGTGGCAGATTCACCCTCCCTGCCAATCCCCTTATTGAAGGACTGTCGTCTGTTTGTCTCAATAAAGCTTTGTGCATTTGCATTTAGTCTGTGTGTTCTGTCCTGCCTACCCTCCGTCACAAGTAAACTCAAAGTTAGTTATAAATTTAGGCCAAAATGTATTCTGATATATGTTTTTGGTAAAAAAAAATCCCAATAAGTGTATATTGATTGCTATGTGTTAAAGTTATAGCGTCTATGAACTTTGGTATAGATACTGCAATTTACGCCTTTTTTTTTGCTATACAGCGCTGCACTAGTTTAACGGACAATTGCGCGGTCATGCAATACGGTACATAAATTAAATTTATGTCTTTTTTCACACAAATAGGGCTTTCTTTTAGTGGTATTCTATCACCTGTGCACTTTTTATTTTTGGTGCTATAAACAAAAAAATTTTTGAAGAAAAAATGTAAAAAAAATATATATATTTTCTCATTTCGGTCATAAAAAATATCCCAAAAAACTAAAATTTCGTCATAAATTTAGGCCAAAATGTATTCTACTACATGTTTATGGTTAAAAAAATCCCAGTAAGTGTATGTTTATTGTAAACAGAAGTGCGACCGCCTAAATATAGACCAAAAAAGCTGCTATGCACAAAAAGGTAACCAATATCACCCTAGAACATAAATAATTAATTATATAAGTGTATATTTATTGCTTTGTGTGAAAGTTATAGCATCTACAAACTATGGTATAGATAATGGAATTTACACAGCTTTTACTTTCTGACTGCTCATCACATTTCTTGAGGTGCTAAAATACCAGGATAGTACAAACACCCTCAAATGACCCCTTTTTGGAAAGTAGACACCCTAAGCTATCTGCTGAGAGGCATATTGAGTCCATGTAAGATTTATTTTTTTCCACAAGTTTCTGGAAAATGACAAAAACTTTTTTTTTACACAAAGTTATCATTTAAATGATTTATTTCTCGCACAAGCCAATGGTATATGTGGAATTACACCCCAAAATACATTCTACTACTTCTACCGAGTATGGGGATACCACACGTGTGTGACTTTTTGGGAGCCTAGCCACATACAGTGAAATCCAATGACCACTTTGAAAGCCTGAAGGTGCGTAACTTCCTCATTTCACTTCCTCAATACCCATCACAGTTTCGAAGGCCCTGACGACATGCCAGGATAGCACCAAACCCCCCCCCCCCCCAAATGACCCATTTTTGGAATGTAGACACCCCAAGGAATTTAAAAAGAGGCATGATGAGTATTTTGCAGATCTCATTTTTTCTCACAAGGTTTTGAAATATAAAAAAAAATAGAAAAAATGTTTTTGTTTTTTTCCTTCATTTTCCAAAAACTTGTGGCAACAAATGAGATCTGCAAAATACTTGCCATGCTTCTTATAAAATTCCTTGGGGTGTCTACTTACCAAAAAGGGGGGTTAGGTGCTATCCTGACATTTCAGGGCCTTCGAAACTGTGATAGGTAGTCTGGAAGTGTAATGAGGAAATAAAGTCCTTTATAAGCCTGAAGGTGCTTATTGGATTTTGGGGTCCTGTGCTTGGCTAGACTGCCAAAATGTCTCTCACATGTGGTACCCCCATACTCGGGAGAAGTAGCAGAATGTATTTTGGGGAGTAATTCCACATATACCCATGGCATGTGTGAGCAGTAAATCATTTAATTGACAATTTTGTGTAAAAAAAAAAAAAAATTTATGTCATTTGTCATATGTTAAAAAATAAATTCTTCTATTGATTCAACATGCCTCTCAGCAAATAGTTTGGGGTGTCTACTTTCCTAAAAGGGGTAATTTTGGGGGGTGGAGGCATTCTATGCCCAGCATTAGAAGTTTATGCCACACATCACTCACTCTTCTAACCACCTGAAGATCAAGCCTTTTCTGACACTTTTTGTTCACTGTAAATCTGTATTTTTTGCTAGGCAATTAATTTAAACCCCCAAACATTATATATTTTTTTAAAGCAGACACCCTAGTGAATAAAATGGTGGGTATTACAATTTTGTATGGCACATAGTACTCACGCAGCAATTTTTGAAAAGCAATTTTTTTTTAAAAAAATACACTTTTTTTACTTTTAATGCACAAAAACACAATATATTGGCCAATTATTTGGTAAAATATAAAAGATGATGGTATGCCGAGTAAATAGATACCAAACATGACATGCTTTAAAACTGCATATGTCCCGTGCAATGGCGACAAACTGCATACATTTTTAATATCCATAGGCAACGCTTTAAAAGCTTTTACAAGCTACCATTTCAGATTTACAGAGGAGGTCTAGTGTTAGAATTACTGCCCTTGATCTAACGTTCATGGTCCATGCATGTGCACACAGGTGTGCGTGCATGGGAGGGGCGAGGTTTTTTTTTTAAGTTATTTTGATTTTTTTTATTATTTTTACACTGTACCTTTCATTTTTTTTTCTTGAATATTTTAATGCTATCACAGGGAATGCAAATATCCCCTATAACTTCAATGGGCATTGTCATATATTCTTTTTTGAGAAATCTGGGGTCTATCATGCTCTAGATATCTCCTCTGCCCTTACATTATCTAATCAAACCAAAATCGGTGTGATCAGATGCTTTCCCAATTTACAAATGGCGCTGTTTATATCCTGCGAAACTGAAGTGATGAAATGCTTGTAGCTTCCAAATTCTTAGACTATAGAGATGATTGGCACCACTCTGGTCTCCAATCAGTTCTATGGTCAGCTGGCAGAAACACTGGCCGCTTTCTCAGGTTCCCCCGATGGCACGAAACTGCCCGAGAAAGCCGTGGAAGGCAGCGGCGGAGGGGGGGCATCATATCCCGCTGCTTGTAAAAGCAATCCTGCAGCTAATTAGCCACTAGGATTGCTTTTAAATGAAAGCTGATCGCTGGCTGAAAAAACGATACCAGGATGATGCCTGCAGCTGTAGGCATCATCCTGGTATAACCATTCAAAGTCCAGTGATGTACCAGTACATCGCTGGTCCTTGTTGGGTATATATGCTATGTTCTTTTTTTTTTTTTTATGCAGCCTGTGGACTGAATGAAAAAATGAGACAAAATCTCTGCCAGAAAAAGTGTGTGGTATGCCCACCATTAGAATATACCGCCCTGCATCCACCCACTTCTAATGGTGGGCACACATTAGGTCACACTTTGCCACATGCGCCAGTTCCAAGATTGTACAAATGTTTAAATAGTGGCACGCTTGAATAAAAATTGTCCACGTATAATTGGTACCCCATATGGAAAAAGGATGACACCAAGTCCCAAACTATCTTGCCACTGTTCCTCATGTAGTCTGGGCATCGGGGGGGCTCCACGTGACTATCTATTCCCTCGTAAATCCGAAACTTATATGTATAGCCTGTTGTCCTCCCACAGGTCTTCTACATCTTGACCCTATATCTGGCACGCTTGCTGGGGACAAATTGTTTGAATGCAAGGCGGCCAGAAAAATTAATCAGGGACTCATCAATGCAGATTTTTTGCTGGGAAGTATAGACATCTGCAAATCTTTGGTTAAGGTCATTTGCGAGGGGCTGAATTTTTTGGAGCCGGTCAAATTCAGGGTCACCCCGAGGATGACAGAGTGTATTGTCGTTGAAATGCATAAAACACATTATACTCTCATATCTATGCCTGGCCATGGCAGCAGAGAACACGGGCATATGATGAATCAGGTCTTCGGACCAATACAACCGCAATTCATTTCTATTAGTAATGCCCATGTTGAGGGTTAGTCCCCAAAAAAATGTAAATTCGGAAACTGTAGCGAGTTTCCATGCGACTGGTCTGGCAAGGTTTGAATTTGGGTTGGCGTCGATAAATTGTTGTGCATATAAATTGCTTTGATCCACAATCAACGTATACAGATATTCAGTGAAAAACAGCTCCAAAAATCAAGGAGGTATGTGAAACACCAAGATGTACTAAACCGCTGGTACTCGACAGTTCACCAAAAGGTAGCGCGGCACTAGTACTGGCACTCTGCTGCAAATGAGAGTCATCAAAATTTACCGGCAAGTGCTAACAGAGATCAGGCCTGATTCTGCGAACACTGTGGTTTTGTGTGCAGTGTATCCAGTGACAGTGGCCTACTGACACTGCACTTGCTGGGGGAGAAGAGGGGGTAAGCTGTCAGGGAGCAAGGAGCCAGACACACAAGGAGGTGCAATTAAAGGTAGGTTTATTAATATAAAAATAAGACAAGAGTCTATGCAAGTCCAACAGTGGAAATCGTAGCCAAAGCCGGGATCAAGAGCCAGGAAGAATCGTCACCAGAGCCGGGATCAGGAGCCAGGAAGAATCCTCACCAGAGCCGGTATCAGGAGCCAGGAAGAATGGTCGCCAGAGCTGAGGTCAGAAGCCAGGAGGAGTCTTAGCCAAAGCCGAGTTGGTATCCAGGAAAGCAATGAGTAGCTAAACAGGAGCTTGCTGCTGTGCAACAGACAGGACACGAATGCAATGGACAGCTACAAACAGCAGACCTATATGTGATAATCCGCCACCTCCTGGGGGAGGAGCCGCAGAGGGCTGAAAGCATAAAGGATCCCACAATGCTTTGCAGACACCTAAGATGGATGCCAGCACATGGAGCAGCACAAGTCCTGAGGAAAGGTAGGACCTTGACAGTACCTCCTCCTCAAGGACCCTTCCCTCTCTGCGGCTCAACATAAGGCTTCTGGGGAAAGCGGCCGTGAAAAGCGCGGAGGAGGGCAGGAGCATGAACATCCGTGGAAGGAACCCAGGAACGCTCCTCGGGACCATAACCATGCCAATGGACCAGGAACTGCACCCGACCGCGGACCAACCCAGAGTCCAGGATGCGGCTCACCTCATACTCCTCATGACCGTCAACCCGGATAGGATGAGGCCGAGGCGGAGAGGCAGTAAAGTGATTACAGACCAGAGGCTTCAACAGGGATACGTGGAAGACATTGGAGATACGCATCCCAGGAGGAAGAGCAAGGGCATAGGCAACCGGATTCACCCTGCGGAGGATGCGAAAAGGACCAACAAAATGGGGAGCCAGTTTCGGTGCGGGCACCCGAAGATTGAGGTTACGAGTGGACAACCACACCCGATCTCCGACCTGGTATGAAGGAGCAGGCAACCGTCTATGATCAGCCTGGAGCTTCTGGCGCTGAGCTGAGTCCTTCAAGGACCTCTGGATCTGCCCCATGAGGAACGCAGGGCAGCAAGATGGTTATCCAGACGGAATGTCCTGTGGCGAGAACAACTCAGGCAATACAGCGGGTTGGAACCCATATTTGGCCATGAAGGGGGACATCCCGGAGGAGGAGTTGACAGCCGAGTTCCTCGCAAACTCAGCCCATGGCAGGAGATCGACCCAATTGTCTTGATGGTCTGAGATATAGCAGCGAAGGAATTGTTTCAGGTGCCTGGTTGGAACGCTCCACAGCCCCAATGGACTGCGGGTGGTAGGCCGAAGAGAAGGAGAGCTTGATACCCAACTGGGAGCAGAAGGCACGCCAGAACCTGGACACAAACTGGCTCCCACGGCCTGAGACAATCACCTTAGGTAACCCATGCAAGCTAAATATCTCCCTGGCGAAAACCGTAGCCAGTTCTTGAGCAGTCGGCAATTTCTTGAACGGAACACAATGGCACATCTAGTTAAAACGCGACAAGAACAGAGCTCATCTGGCCTGACGGGGCGTCAACCTCTTAGCTTCCGAGAGATACGTCAGTGTTCTTGTGGTCAGTGAGAATGAGGACTGGAACTGCAGAACCCTCGAACAGGTGCCTCCATTCCTTGAGAGCCTGAATAATGGCCAACAACTTCCTGTCTCCAATCTGGTAGTTGCATTCTGCGGAGGAAAGCTTCCTTGAGTAGAACCCACAGGGAAGTAGGGGTACATTGGGCGACCGACGCTGAGACAGGAGGGCGCCTACTCCCGTCTCAGATGCATCAACCTCGAGGACAAAAGGCAACCCAGGATTGGGATGAGACAGTATCGGAGCCGAAGCGAAGGTGGATTTCAGAGATTCGAAAGCTAAGATGGCCTCGGATGACCACTCGTGGCGATTACTGCCCTTCTTGGTCAGATCTGAGAGAGGATTGGCCAGTGTGGAGAAGTTCCCGATAAACTTCCGATAATAGTTGGCAAATCCCAAAAAGCGCTGAATGGACCGAAGACCACTGGGACGAGGCCACTGCAGAACCGGCGAAATCTTCTGAGGGTCCATGTGTGATGGATTTGGTAAAATGCCTATTCGGTTTCCTGTTTAAAATATACATTTTATATATATATATATATATATATATATATATATATATATATATATTTACTTTTTCATATTTCTAAATATATGTGTTGTGCGTATATATATATTTTGTCTGCTGGGCTTTGCAGTCCTCCTTAACTTGTTTGTTCAGAGCGATGTTCTCAACCCCTCCCTTCGAGCTGAGAATCTTATACTTGGGCTTTGAAAATGTGAGGGGAATGAAAAGATAACGGGCCTCTAGCATCAAGTTTCTGCACTTCTCCCATATTTCAGCCAAGCGAAATGTGCCTTTAGAATGTGACTGTATTTACATAATAGTGACGTATACCCTATTGTTCTCCTTGTATAAAAGGTTAAGCACTGCCCTGCAATGAACAGAGATGATGTGAAAGTGGTTGTACTGGACAGTTGTCCGTGTAATTATTTTCCGGCGTGCACGCAATCCATATCTCAAAATCAGGAGCAGCAGCAGACATTCAACCCTGAGCCCAAATGTGGTTTTTAAAACCTTTTTAGCTGGCGCCCACGTGGGGCCCCAGGTTCTGACCGATGGAAGACCGCACGAGGGACTGAGCGGCTGGCCGGGACAGAACAAAAGGGCCTGCGCAACCCTACGTACGGTAAGTACTTTTATACTTGCCACTGTACGATTTGTTTCTGTCCAGTCTGGCTGCAGGTCTTGTCGGCTTCCGGAGGCCATCTAGAGGCAGATAATTTTTATTCCTCGCCTGGGGCAGTTTAACGAACCTGCCACTAGATCTCTGCTGACTGTGTATTATTTGTTCAGTGTCTGTCATCCTGTGCGACTGTGATAACTCAGTAGACTGAAAGATAAGTTGCAATTGGGTTTTCGGCCAGGTGAGCTGTCGGCCCCTGAGGAGACGGAACCTTGCAACAAGCGTCTACAGACGGTGACTCAGGGTTGACAGTGTGGGAGACCCCTGAGGGTTTAGCTCAGCTGCTGAGGCTTCACGGAGCGAGGGGCGGCAGGTGTAATGTCCTGTGCTGAGTGTATTTGTGGATTACTGTTTGTTCTGAGATAAAACAGAAAGCAGCAGAGGGATATTAACCTATTAGTTGCCCGCGCTGCCCCTGTAACTGTTAGCTGAGACTACGGCGAAAGAACAGAACAGAGCAAGAAGAGTTTGGATACAAGTTGGGTGACCGAGAGAGAGGAGAGGAAAATGGGTCAGAAGACAGCCAAGCCAGAAAGGATTGCTAGCATGTGCTATTGTGAAGAGGAGAGAAGGAAGTGAAGCAGTTAAAAAGTTATCTAAAGTAGCAAAAGTTTGTGACTTCAAGGTCAGCGTTGCCCGACTTCAGCTGGGAGGACTGGCGAAAATTATTGAAGGAACAGAGAGAGGAATTTTATGTGGGGCGGAGGAGGGGAGGGACAGCCCTGCCCTTCGTCTAACGCCCACTTTATTCCCACCAGCAGCCATCTTGCTGCACCTGTATTGTCACTCCCTGTCCAGCCCAGTGCACTTCCGCCTGGTGGCTATCTTGGCACACCCGGAAGGCCCAATCAAGGCATATACCCAGTTCTCCCTGTTCTAAACCAGAATGGTTCCTACCACACTCCCCTATCCTTGGAGGACTCCTCTGCCTTGTGCCCCTCACCCCTCATGATGACATTACATGAAGCAATAACCCCAGGTGCAATACCACAGGAAGTACTTGATAGAATCCCTACATGCTTATGGTCCACAGGACCCGAAGACATGGGTCATTTGAAGGTGCCACTGGTTTCAGTCAAGCTCAAAGAGGGCGCAACATTGCCCCAAAAGCCACAATATCCACTCAAACTGGCACAGTCAGAAGCTTTAGCTAAACATGTAGTTGCTCTAGTCCAGAACGGAGCCTTGGTCCCCTGCACCTCACCATGTAACACACCCCTATTTCCTGTCAAGAAGAAAACACCAAAGGGGGAAGCAAACAGGTACAGAATGGTGCAGGATCTGCGGGCAGTTAACAAAGTGTCAGGGCAGGAGGCATAAAGGTTCCCACCATGCTTTGCAGAAACCTAAGATGGATGCCAGCACATGGAGATGCACAAGTTCTGAGGAAAGGTAGGACCTTGACAGTACCTCCTCCTCAAGAGCCCCTCCCCCTCCGTGGCTCAACAAAAGGTTTCTGAGGAAATCGGGCATGAAAAGTGCGGAGGAGGGCAGAAGCATGAACATCCTCGGGACCATAACCACGCCAATGGACCAGAAACTGCACCCGACCGCGGACCAACCGAGAATGCAAGATGCGGCTCACCTCATACTCCTCATGACCGTCAACCCGGATAGGACGAGGCTGAGGCAGAGAGGCAGTAAAGCGATTACAGACCAGAGGTTTCAACAGGGATACATGGAAGACATTGGAGATACGCATCCCAGGAGGAAGAGCAAGGGCATAGGCAACCGGATTCACCCTGCGGAGAATGCGGAAAGGACCAACAAAACGGGGGGCCAGTTTCGGTGCAGGCACCCGAAGATTGAGCTTGTGAGTGGACAACCACACCCGATCTCCGACCTGGCATGAAGGAGCGAGCAACCGTCTATGATCAGCCTGGAGCTTCTGGCGCTGTGCTGAGTCCTTCAAGGACCTCTGGATCTGCCCCCACGAGGAGCGCAGGGCAGCAAGATGGTTATCCACAGCCGGAATGTCCTGTGGCGAGAACAACTCAGGCAATACAGCGGGTTGGAACCCATAGTTGGCCATGAAGGGGGACATCCCGGAGAAGGAGTTGACAGCCGAGTTCCTCGCAAACTCTGCCCATGGTAGGAGATCGACCCAATTGTCCTGATGATCCGATATATAGCAACAAAGGAATTGTACCAGGGCCTGGTTGGAACGCTCCGCAGCCCCATTGGACTGCGGGTGGTAGGCCGAAGAGAAAGAAAGCTCGATACCCAACTGGGAGCAGAAGGCGCGCCAGAACCTGGACACAAACTGGCTCCCACGGTCCGAGACAATCACCTTGGGCAACTCATGCAAGCCAAAGGTCTCCCTGGCGAAAACCGTAGCCAGTTCTTGCGCAGTCGGCAATTTCTTGAACGGGACACAATGGCACATCTTGGAAAAACGATCAATGACCATAAGAATGACTGTATGGCCTTGAGACGCAGGAAGGTCCACAATAAAATCCATGCCCAGGTGTGACCAGGGACGCTCCCCATTGGGAATGGGTTCCAAAAGGCCCAATGGAAGATGCCGAGGAGATTTATTCTGGGCACAGACCGAACATGCCGCTACATATGAGGCGATGTCAGAATGGAGAGATGGCCACCAGAATAACCGAGAAACGACCCAAGACAACTGGTTCCTACCAGGATGACCGGCAGTCTTGGAATTATGGTAGGTACGCAGCAAGGGTGTACGCAATCCCTCAGGTACAAAACATCTTCCAGCCGGTCTCTCAGGGGGAGCGTTCATTGGAGCCACCAAAATCTGCTCCCCAAGGGGAGAAACCAGCCTCTGGTTTGGAGGAATGACCGAGGTCTGCTCAGTGTCCTCCCTGGACAGCTCAGAGTATTGCCGCGTCAAGGTATCAGCCCTGACATTCTTGGAGCCAGGCAAATAAGAGACCACATAGTTAAAACGCAACAAGAACAGAGCCCATCTGGCCTGACGGGGCGTCAACCTCTTAGCCTCTGAGAGATATGTCAGGTTCTTGTGGTCAGTGAGAATGAGAACCGGAACCACAGAACCCTCAAGCAGGTGCCTCCATTCCTTGAGAGCCAGAATAATGGCCAACAACTCTGTCTCCAATCTGGTAGTTGCACTCTGCGGAGGAAAGCTTCCTGGAGTAGAACCCACAAGGAAGTAGGGGTCCCTCGGGTGACTGATGCTGAGACAGGAGGGCGCCTACTCCTGTCTCAGATGCATCAACCTCGAGGACAAAAGGCAACCCGGGATTGGGATGAGACAGATTCGGGGCCGAAGCGAAGGCGGATTTCAGAGCCTCGAAAGCTGAGATGGCCTCGAGTGGCCACTCGTGTTGATTACTGCACTTCTTGGTCAGATCCGAGATAGGCTTGGCCAGCGTGGAGAAGTTCCTGATAAACTTCCGATAATAGTTGGCGAATCCCAAAAAGAGCTGAATGGACCGAAGACCACTGGGACGAGGCCACTGCAGAACCGCCAAAACCTTCTCGGTCCATGGAAAAACCCACCGCGGAAATGATGTAGCCCAAAAAGGCAACCTGGGATCGGTGAAATTCACACTTCTCGAGCTTACAGAAGAGCTTGTTCTCATGCAACCGTTGCAGCACCCGCTTGACATCCTGGATGTGGGACTTCATAGACGCAGAGTAAACCAGGATGTCGTCCAAGTAAACCACCAAGCACTGCTGCAACAAGTCACGAAAGACATCATTAATAAATTCCTGAAAGACCGCGGGTGCGTTACACAACCCGAAGGGCATAACCAGGGATTCATAGTGGCCGGTTCTGGTGTTGAACGGGGTCTTCCACTCGTGGCCCTCCTTGATCCGTACGAGGTTGTACGCAGCCCTAAGGTCGAGTTTAGTAAAGACCGTTGCTCCCTTGAGGCGGTCAAACAACTCGGTAATCAACGGAATAGGATAAGCATTTTTAATCGTGATTCGATTAAGACCCCTAAAATCAATGCAAGGTCTCAACTCCCTGCCCTTCCTTTTCACTAAAAAAAACCCCAGCTCCTGAAGGAGAAGTAGACTTGCGAATGTGCCCCCGGGAATGCGCATCCGCAACATACTCCTCCATGGCCTGATTCTCTGCCACCGAAAGAGGATACACCCTGCCACGCGGAGGAGTGGCACCGGGTTGTAAGGTTATGGCGCAATCGTATGGACAATGAGGAGGCAGAGCACCGGCACCCACCTTGTCAAACACGTCCAGGTACTCCTCATATTCAGTGGGCAACACAGAGTCCGAGGAGGTGCACAACATCTTAACCGGACCACGGATGCAACAGGCCCCACACTGTGGTGACCATGAGAGAATCTCGGCCGATCGCCAATCAAAGGTTGGATTGTGCTTCTGAAGCCAGGGATAGCCCAAAACCACAGAGTAGTGCGGAGAAGCAATTACCTGGAAACAGGCCAACTCCCTGTGAACAGCCCCAATAGCTACTTCAATCGGCAGGGTCTCGTGGGTAACCTGCGACGGTTGCAGGGGCCTGCCATCTATCAGGACCAATGCAGTAACTCGAGCCTGCAGAGGAATGGAGTACTGGGCAGCAAAGGAACTGTCCATAAACAACCCGCCAGCCCCAGAGTCTACCAACGCCTGGGCCGTCACCGAGCCTTCTGCCCAAGAGAGGACAACGGTGATAAGCGGTTTATCTTTACGGGAAACCGGGGATGAGGAAACCCCACCCAAGATCTGCCCCCGACAGGATCTCAGGTGCGGGCGTTTCCCGGACGGACCGGACAGGACTGCCGAAAATGCCCCCCGAAACCACAGTACAGGCAGCGACCCTCCCGACGCCGAGAGGCCCGCTCCCTCTCAGAAAGGCGAGCAAATCCCAGCTGCATGGGCTCACTACCAGACAAGCCATCCCCAGGAGGCGTGGGAGGAGAGGGAGGCATGGGTGGGACAGAAAATGTAGGCACCAAACGGTTAGGAGACCTCCGCAGACACTCCTTAAATAAAGGCCTCTCTCTGAGCCTGGTGTCAATCAAGATTAGGAAGGATATGAGTGCCTCTAGCTCCACAGGCAGTTTTTTGGCTGCGATCTCGTCCTTCAACGCATCTGAGAGACCATGAGAGAAAGCAGCCACCAGAGCCTCATTGTTCCAACCCACCTCTGCCGCCAGGGTACAAAATTCGATGGCGTACTCGGCAACGGTTCATGAACCCTGATGCATGGACATGAGCAACCTGGCAGCAGAAGCGGAGCGAGCAGGCACGTCGAATACCGTATGGAAGGAGGCAACGAAACGGGTAAGCTAGTGAATCACCGGGTCATTCCTCTCCCATAAGGGATTAGTTCAGGCCAAGGCCCTATCAGAGAGTAGCGAGATTAGGAAGCCCACCTTTGCCCTCTCAATAGGGAAAGCGTGGGGTATTAACTCAAAGTAAATGCCCACTTGGTTAAGGAAACCACGACACTGACTCGGTTCACCCCCAAAGCGCTGTGGAAGAGGGGCAGAACCAGTCATACCTCTGGGTACCGCGGGTTCAGCAACAGCTGCGGAGGTAGGCGCAACAACCGGAGCAACAGTGGGAGTGTCCACCGGAGTGACAACCAACTTAATAACCCCAGGGGTAAGGTGCGCTGTGCGTGCAAGCAGAGCCTGCAACGCCTGAGCGAACTGATCCAACAAGCAATCCTGTTGGTCAAGTCTGGTGAGTAACATGGGGATCGAAGGCGTACCTGCACCGTCAGGATTCATGGCATTCGTGTAATGTCAGGGCAGGAACGATGGAATGGGCAGGCAGGCCTATGGTAAGGTCACGCAGCAACTGACGACAGCCAATACCCACAGACCAGAGTCCCTCAGGGCGCGAAGTCTAAGCCCCAGGCTACCCTTCACCAGAGCCCCTGATGGTGGGGATGGACTTGACGCAGCCTGAGACCAGGTCGCGGCCCCTGAGTAACCCCAGCTGCGGTAACAACTGCCGCCAATGGCGTACAGCTGGTGGGAGCTAGATGGGAACACGTTTAGCGTACTCAGACAGGCCGGGTCAATAACAATGGAGCAGACAGTACTAGACGGTAGGCAAAGAATACTCAAGTCACGGGCTGGGTTCAGCAATGGGAGGTCAGGTAAAGGGTTCAAGCAGCGATTAGTCTTGTCCAAGCCGAGTCAGTTACCAGGAGAGCAACGAGAACAGCAAAAGAGCTTGCGACAAGATAACATACAGGACACGAATGCAGAGAGCACTTGCAGACAGCAGGCTTAAATGTGATTAACCACACCCTTCTGAGGAGGAGCCACAGAAGCCTGAAGGCATAAAGGTTCCCACCATGTTTTGCAGAAACCTAAGATGGATGCCAGCACATGGAGATGCACAAGCTCTGAGGAAAGGTAGGACTTTGACACAAAGCCACGGTGTTGGATACCCCAATTGTGCCAAATCCACATACTTTATTATCAGGTGTATCTCCAGAGGCTGAGTATTTCACAGTGTTGAACCTGACCAATGCCTTCTTCAGTGTGCCCCTTGCCCAAGATAGCCAGTAGCTTTTCGTCTTCACCCATGAGGACCGTGTAGCTGCAATCCAGGATATTCCCCAACCTAAAGCTGCTAAACAACTGCATGCCTTTCTTATATCCTACTGCAGGGCATGCATCCCTGATGCATTGGTCCTCATGCAACCACTCTATGAGGCTCTCAAGTCTGTGCCATTTACCTTGTCAAATGAGGCCCTGGACAATTTTATTCTGCTGAAGCAAGCAATATCCACTGCTCCTGCCTTGGGACTTCCAGATTATGAGAAAAGCAAGGCCACGCCCCGGGATCCTAGCTCAAGTATATGGAGGGCAGACCAGATCCATTGTGTACTATTCTTGCCACTTGGACCCTGTAGCTAGGGGTGGCCCTTCTTGTCTCAGAGCTGTCTTCGCTGCTCAAGCACTGTTGGACAAAACTTCAGACCTCGTTTTAGCACACCCCCTGCTTCTTCTGGCACCGCATGACATTGCTGCCATCCTGAATCAGGTACAATCCTGACATCTGTCTATGGCCAGACATCTATGGTTGCAAATCTCCCTCCTCATTCCTGACAATTTGACCCTCCACAGGTGTCTCACCCTCAACCCGGCCATCCTTCTGCCATTTTTCGAGGGGGGAGAAGAAGGTGAAGGTGAAGAAGGAGACCCCTGCACTACTCCACATGACTGCCTCGAAATGATGTGCATGGAAACCACACATCTCCCTACAGTGAGTGAAATTCCTCTGGAAAACCCTGACTACACACTTTTTGTGGATGGCTCCAGATATGCAGATGAAGGAAGCAAGTACCACACAGGTTATGCTGTGACCTCAGAATTTGAAATTCTACAAGCAGGAGCATTACCACCAACTTTATCTGTTCAGGAAGCAGAGCTTCAAGCCCTCACTACAGCGTGTAAGATGGCAGGAGGTAAAAGAGCCAACATTTACACAGACTCAAGGTACGCCTTTGGAGTAGCTCATGATTTTGGTATCATCTGGAAAGCCAGAGGGTTTCTGACAGCGGCTGGAACACCGGTGAAACACGGCCCAGCCATCAAGGGTTTAATGGATGCACTGCTCCTGCCTGACCAAGTGGCTCTCTTGAAGGTTAAAGCATATGGCAAACTGAATTCTCAAGAGGCCAGAGGAAACCACTTGGAGGATAAAGCTGCCAAAGAAGCAATGAAAAACCAACGAAAAACAGCCGAGGTGGCCGAAGGGGGGAGTGAGACCTCAGCACAGATGCTTTTGGTGGTGCATGTGCCATCCGACAAGCAATATCTAGTCTCTATGCAAATGGCTGCTTACACAGAAGAAAGGTTGGAATGGATTGATAAAGGAGCAGACTATGATGGAGAATTGTATTTGATGAAAGGAAAAACTTGTTTACCAAAATATATGTATCCAGCAGTCGTCCAATGGGTGCATGGACATGCACATCTCTCTAAGAACTTAATGAACTCACAGATCAGCAAGTATTACTGGGCTCCAGGGATAACCACCTTAACCAGAAATTACTGCACCTCGTGTGTAGTATGTGCAAAATGCAACCCGGGGAGGACAGAAAACACACCGCAGAAACATCTGGAAAAACCATCTATCCATTCCAGAGAATACAGATTGATCATATACAGATGTCAAAAAGTGGCCGATATGAATATGCCCTAGTGGTGGTGGATATGTTCTCTGGTTGGCCCGGAAGCCTATGCTGTTACAAACATGACAGCCAAGACCACGGCTAAGAAACTACTGAGTGAGGTAGTCTGTAGATTTGGGGTCCTAGAGGTGATAGAGAGTGATCAGGGTCCAGCCTTCACAGTAACCCTTACAAAAGAGATTTGGACAGCACTGTGGGTTGAGTTGGCCCTACACACCCCATATCACACTCAAAGCAGTGGGAAGGTAGAAAGGATGAATGGGACTCTAAAAAACAGCATGCTAAAGATGGCCCAAGAGACCAACGTGAGTTGGCCAGACAGTTTGCCCATTGCTCTGTTTAGTGTCAGACACACCCTCCGGGGGAAACATGCCCTGTCCCCTTATGAGATTTTGTTTAGCTCAGCCCCCAGACTTGGCCGTTACTTTCCACAACAGTTGCAATTACAATCTGATGTGTTAACTAATTATGTGACTGCATTATCACGTGAATTAACCCGTATCTATGTCTGAGTGTTTCCCTCCATTCCAGATCCAGAGGCAGACTCGGGAACTCATAGTCTTCAGCCAGGAGACTGGGTGTTGGTGAAGAAATTCACGAGGGAAAATTCACTTGATCCCCGATTCGAAGGACCATTCCAAGTCCTGTTGACCACAGCTACATCAGTCAAGCTAGAAGGGAAAAAACACCTGGATACACGCCTCCCATTGCAAGAAAGCCCTATCTCCTGAAGACAAGATTCTGCCTGCACCACGATGATTGTGTTGTATATCCTTTTCCTAATGAGTTTGATAGAAGCTCAGCAGGTGGCTAGCACCAAAACAGGTGTTCAACAGGTGGCCATCACTAGGATGAATGACACCTTCATATTCTGGTACAATTCATCCAACATATATGTGGCTGCGTTCACCTTTGTTTTTTGTAGTATGATACCCATATATTGCAATAGTCATAGACCGGGTTGGGCACAGCGGGCTTGTCTGGCGATCAACTCGGATCTGATATACATATGTATAACGGATGATTTTTGGGGACCGAATTGTGCCCATTGGGGATCAGTGGGATGGAGTACTGGAGCAGGTTGGGGGTATCAACCATGGAGTGCCTTAAAAAGGAAAGGTAAGGTGGGGAAGCCTCTCATTAAACGTATGTCCATCTGGAAGTCAGGGTGCAGTGATTGCGGAGAAAGACTCGTCCTAAACATTGAGAATCCCAGCCCTGGCGATGCAGGACTTTACTGGTTAGGCAGGCATCCACAGAAAGGTACACCTCAAGCAAAATTTTACGTAAAAGACATGATAGCAATAGCAAACCCTACTTTTGAAGAGACGATGGCGGCTGAAACCGGGTTCTCAGACACTAACCTGTGGCTTGAGTGGATGAGATTCAGTGCCAAACAACATAACAGAAGTAACTGCTATGTCTGTGGTAGTGCCAGGCCACATTTAGGGACAGTCCCTTGGTGACATATACTGGATCTGTGGGGACCTAAAGATCAGGACCAGGCTAGAGGGAACCTGGACCGGTGAATATGCCTTTGCAAAGGTCATTATGCCTCTCCATATCCTAACAGAAGATACCCCTGACACACACACTGACTCAGCATCTAGTCACAGGAGGAAGCAGACAGCTCCCTCCAGAAGTTTTGACCCTCATGTATACATAGATGCCATAGGGGTCTCAAGGGGGGTCCCTGATGAATTCAAAGCCAGGGACCAGGTAAAAGCTGGTTTTGAGTCATTAATTCCCATAATAACTGTTAACAATTTTGTAGGGATAGCATCTGACTTCCTTATATACAAAATCTGTGGCAAGGGGGGTGATGAAATAGTCATCACCTGTCTAACGTACAGCATAAAAGAGTTCCAAGGTACTTAAGGACAAATGAGCTAGGCTTTATAGTGACAGAGTAAAATAGTCATTTTAAGGGGGGACTGTGATGGATTTGGTAAAATGCCTATTCGGTTTCCTGTTTAAAATATACATTTTATATATATATATTTACTTTTATACTTTTTCATATTTCTAAATATATGTGTTGTCCGTATATATATATTTTGTCTGCTGGGCTTTGCAGTCCTCCTTAACTTGTTTGTTCAGAGCGATGTTCTCAACTCCTCCTTTCGAGCTGAGGATCTTATTCTTGGGCTTTGAAAATGTGAGGGGGAGTGAATAGATAACGGGCCTCTAGCATCAAGTTTCTGCACTTCTCCCATATTTCAGCCAAGCGAAATGTGCCTTTAGAATGTGACTGTATTTACATAATAGTGACGTATACCCTATTGTTCTCCTTGTATAAAAGGTTAAGCACTGCCCTGCAATGAACAGAGATGATGTGAAAATGGTTGTACTGGACAGTTGTCCATGTAATTATTTTCCGGCGTGCACGCAATCCATATCTCAAAATCAGGAGCAGCAGCAGACATTCAACCCTGAGCCCAATTGTGGTTCTCAAAACCTTTTTACATGGAAAATCCCACCGCGGAAATGATGTATCCCAAAAAGGCAACCTGGGATTGGTGAAATTCACACTTCTTGAGCTTACAGAAAAGCTCGTTCTCACGTAACCGTTGCAGCACCCGCTTAACATCCTGGATATGAGACTCCATAGACGCAGAGTAAACCAGGATGTCGTCCAAGTAAACCACCAGGCACTGCTGCAACAAGTCACAAAAGACATCATTAAAGGACTCCTGAAAGACCGCAGGCGCGTTACACAACCCGAAGGGCATAACCAGGGATTCATAGTGGCCGGTTCTGGTGTTGAACGCGGTCTTCCACTCGTCGCCCTCCTTGATCCACACAAGGTTGTACGCAGCCCTAAGGTCGAGTTTAGTAAAGACCATTGTTACCTTGAGGCGGTTGAACAACTCGGTAATCAACGGAATTGGGTAAGCATTCTTAATCGTGATTTGATTGAGACCCCTAAAATCAATGCAAGTCCTCAATTCACCGCCCTTCTTTTTCACAAAGAAAAAGCCAGCTCCTGCTGGAGAAGTAGACTTGAGAATGTGCCCCCCGGGAAAGCGCATCCGCAACATACTCCTCCATGGCCTGATTCTCCGCAACTGAAAGAGGATACACCCTACCACGCGGAGGATTGGCAACGGGTTGTAAGGTTATGGCACAATCGTATGGACGATGAGGAGGCAGAGCACCGGCGCGCACCTTGTCAAACACGTCCAGGTACTCCGCATAGTCAGTAGGCAACACAGAGTCCGAGGAGGCACACAACACCTTAACAGGTCCACGGATGCAACCGGCCCCACACTGTGGAGACCACGAGAGAATCTCGGCCGACCGCCAATCAAAGGTCGGATTGTGCTTCTGAAGCCAGGGATATCCCATAACCACGGAGTAGTTCTGGGAAGAAATTACCTGGAAACAGGCCAACTCCCTGTGAACAGCCCCAATAGTTACTTCAATCGGCAGGGTCTCGTGGGTAACCTGCGGCGGTTGCAGGGGCCTGCCATCTATCGCCTCGAGGACCAATGGAGTAACTCGAGCCTGCAGAGGAATGGAGTACTGGGCAGCAAAGGAACTGTCCATAAACAACCCGCCAGCCCCAGAGTCTACCAACGCCTGGGCCGTCACCGAGCCTTCTGCCCAAGAGAGGACAACGGTGATTAGCGGTTTATCTTTGCGGGAAACCGGGGATGAGGAAACTCCACCCAAGATCTGCCCCCGACAGGATCTCAGATGCGAGCGTTTCCGGGACGGACTGGACAGGACTGCCGAAAATGCCCACCGAGACCACAGTACAGGCAACGACCCTCCCGACGCCGAGCGGCCTGCTCCCCCTCGGAAAGGCAAGCAAACCCCAGCTGCATGGGCTCACCGGCAGACAAGCCATCCTCAGGAGGAGAGGGAGGAACGGGTGGGACAGAAAATGTAGGTGCCAATCGGTTAGGAGGCCTCCGCAGACGCTCCTTAAGTGAAGGCTTCTCCCTGAGTCTGGCGTCAATCAGGACTAGGAAGGTAATGAGTGCTTCGAGCTCCACAGGCAGTTCTTTGGCTGCAATCTCGTCCTTCAACGCATCTGAGAGACCATGAGAGAAAGCAGCCACCAGAGCCTCATTGTTCCAACCCACCTCTGCCACCAGGGTACGAAATTCGATGGCGTACTCAGCAACGGTTTGTGAACTCTGATGCATGGACATGAGCAGCTTAGCAGCAGAGGCGGCGCGAGCAGGCACATCAAATACCTTATGGAAGGAGGCAACAAAACCAGCAAACTCATGAATCACAGGGTTATCGTTCTCCCATAAGGGATTTGCCCAGGCCAAGGCCTTGTCCGAGAGCAGCGATATTAGGAAGCCCACCTTTGACCTCTCCGTAGGAAAAGCATGGGGTATCAATTCAAAATATATGCCCCCTTGGTTAAGGAAACCCCGACACTGACTCGGCTCACCCCCAAACCGCTGTGGAAGGGGGGCTGAACCAGTCATACCTCTGGGCACTGCAGGTGTGGCAGCAGATGCGGAGGTAGGCGCAACAACCGGAGCAACAGCGGGAGCGACCACAGGAGTGACAACTGGCCTAATAGCACCAGGAGTAAGGTGCGCTGTGCGTGCAAGCAGCGTCTGCAACGCCTGAGCGAACTGATCCAACGAGAGATCCTTGCATAATTATCAATAAATTTAATAAATTTACATGAATAATTTATCATACCCAGAAATTATCTCAGTTTACTGATGCTGGTAGGTTTTTTTAGACTTAATCACAGCCTCTACTTTATTCTTTTGTGAATTTAGGCAGAGGTAACCTCGTGTCCCAAGAATTTTACTTTGGTACGGCACCATTGGGCTTTCTGTAATGAGAATTTAACACCTGCCTCTCTCAACTGATTAAGCACATGTCTAATTTATTGGATATGCTTTTCAAAAGAAGTACTTTTCAATAAAATATCATCCACATATGCTAAATTTCCTCTCTCAGTGGCATCAGTCATAGCCTTATGTAAAAACACAGCAAATTCAAGGCCTGAGTTTATGTGACTGAAAGGCAGAAAATTCTGGTCCAGGTACAGTGGGGAAAATTATTTGATCCCCTGCAGATTTTATAAGTTTGCCCACTTACAAAGAAATGAAGGGTCTATAATTTTTATCATAGGTGAATTTTAAATGATAGAGACAGAATATCAAACACAAATCCAGAAGAACATGATAGAAATGCTATAAAATTGAGTTGCAGTTCAGTAAGTAAAGTAAGCATTTGATCCCCAAGCAAAACATGACTTAATTCTTGGTGCAGATACCCTTGTTGGCAAGCACAGAGGTAAGATGTTTCTTGTTGTTTTGTTACCAGGTTTGCACACATCTCAGGTCCACTTTTATTTACAGATCTCCAAATTCTTAAGTATTTGGGTAAGACTGTCGCTCTCAATATTTACTTTGGCCTCAGATTTGGTTTCACGCCTACAGTCCCACTTCCCTTACAAATGGGATTCCTCTTCTCTTGAATATGTAGGTATTCGCTTGACCCCCACTTATGACTCATTGTTTGCTGCAAATTATTATCCATTGCTTTGATCTGTGTCCTCTCTTATGCATTCTTGGCAATTTCCGCACCTGTCTTGGATAGGATGGATTCATTCAGTGAAAATGACCCTCTTGCAGAAATTGTTATACTATTTTCGCACCCTCCTAGCACGGGTTCCTCCTCATTTTCTTCGGTTGATTCAGGCAAAGATTATGCATTTTATCTGGGCCGATAAGTGCCCCAGAGTCTCCAGAAATACACTTTTTGTTCATAGACTCCAGGGTGGTCTTGGGGTGCCTAATGTAACTAAGTATTATCAGGCGAGCCAGATTGCCCCGCTGTCTATGTTGCACGCTTCCTCAGAAATTCCTCTCTGGTTCCTGCTGGAACTACCTAATTGTGCCCTTATTGTGACATTGACGCTTCTATGGCTTTCCCCTGCCCTACGCCCTATGGCATTGAGTCCGATTTTGCTCCATGGCTTACAAGTGTGGGACTCGGTACGTTACTAGAGTGGCCTGATGTCACCTTTCTTGCCTTTGCTCCCAATTACTAACAACCCTTTCTTCCCACCAGGTTTAGATCAACCAAGGGCATTTTTTTGGTGGGTGGCCAATGGTTTTTCACAGGTTCGACACTTTTTGACTTATCGGTCCTTCCCTACCTGGAATTCTCTTCGGGAGTCACGGGATGTCCATCTGGCAGAATTTTTTCGTTACCTTCAATTGTTGGCTGATCTCATTGCGGGGCACTTCCGCTTTCCAGTACCAGAAATCTGCCTTTGAACTGCTTTGCCAACAGCGTCCGGGCGCCCCGAGCCTTATTTCCCTTCTTTATGCAGCGTTCAACAGACGCACAACGCATACTTCTCTTTCATATGTTGTTCAGTGGGAGCGTGACCTGCGGGCAGTTCTGGATCTGGAGGACTGGAATAGGGCCTGGTTGCTTATAGCTAAATGTTAATTTAATACGACTGCGCTGGAGGCGGCAAAGTATTGTTTCGTTGGTATTGGGTTCTGGCTCATTTGGCCCAGGCGAACCCTGCCTGCAGTGATCAATGCTTTCAGGGTTGTGGCCATCGTGGTGATGTAGTGCATATCTGGTGGTCATGCCCGAGACTGTTTTGTTTTTGGTCTCGTGTGTCTGACCTCCTTTTCACCTTGTTCCATCTCTCCATATGCCAAGATGCTCGGTATGCTTTGCTTCATTGTCCCATACCCGGCCTCTTGGCTCATCAGCAGAAGTTGGCTTCCTATTTGTTTTTGTCAGCCACTAGAACAATTGCTCAGGCCTGGAAGAGCCAGTTTGTCCCTCTTCAGGGGATGCGGGACCGTATGACCACTATGATGCTCAATGAACAGATGTCGAGTATCTGCAATGACTCCCAAAGTAAATTCTTGAAAAAATGAGAGCCATGGTTGCAATATGCCTTTCCCACGCTCCCCCTGGCTAGTCTGGGGATGTGATGTTGTTCGGTATTGGCGTTCTCGGACCCCTGATCTTGGTTTTCTTATCTTTTTTTTCTTTTGTACTCCTCCATCCTTTTCTTTTTTTTGTTTGTTTTTGCTGTGGCAGTGGATAGCTGCCTTTAGTTTAAGTTACTGTCGGTGTTATACTAATGTTTTTGCCATTTAAGTGCCATTGATAGCCCCTGCGTGGGCACACCTTTTGCTCTGTTGGTGTTAGAGCACTGTTTTTCTATTTTGTTATGTGCAATTGATAGCCCCTGTATGGGCATGATTTGTTGCTCCTGTGTTAAACTGTTTAAAAATTTATAAAAAACATTGAAATACAAATCCTTAAGTATTCTTGGCTGTTGCTTGGCAATTCTAAGTTTCAGCTACTTCCATAAATTGTCTATAGGATTAAGGTCTGGAGACTGGATAGGCCACTTCATGACCTTAATGTGCTTCTTCTTGAGCCACTCCTTTATTACCTTGGCAGTATGTTTTGGGTCATTGTCATACTGGAAGACCAGTGTTCTAGCTGAGGGAAGAAGGTTCTCATCCAAGATTTTACAATAAATGGCCCTGTCCATTGGTCCCTCAATGTGGCAAAGGTGGCCTGTACCTTGAGCAGAGAAACAGCCCCAAAGCATAATGTTTCCACATCCAAGCTTGACTATAATGATGGTGTTCTTAGGGTCATAGTCAGCATTTTTCTACCTCCAAACACAGTGAGTCAAGTTAATGCCAAAGAGCTCAATTTTGGTCTCATCTGACCACAGCACTTTCTGCCAATCCTTCTCTGAATCATTTAGATGTTCATTGGCAAACTTTAGATGGGCCTGTACATGTTCCTTCTTGAGGAGGGGGACCTTGTGGGCGCTGAAGGACTTCAGTCCATGGTGGCGCATTGTGGTATCAATGAGTTGTTTGGTGACTGTGGTCCCAACTGCCTTGAGATCATTCACAAGTTCCTCCCATGCAGTTCTGAGCTGATCCCTCACTTTTCTTATGATCATCCTTACCCCATGAGGCAAAATCTTGCATGAAGCTCCAGACTGAGGGCAATTGATGGGTATTTTGTATTTCTTCCATCTGCGAATAATCACTCCAACAGTTGTCTCCTTCTCCCCAAGCTTCTTGCTGATGGTTTTGTAGCCCATTCCAGCCTTGCACAGGTTTACAATCTTGTCCTTGAGATCCTTTGACAGCTCTTTGGTCTTGCCTATGATGGTAAGAAAGAATGAGATTCTGTGGATAGATGTCTTTTATACACATAATGAGTTGTCATTAGGAACACCTTCTTAAATGTATAGGACTAATCTGTGTACCACATGAGCACATAGCCAGTCTGTGGGAGCCAGAATTGTTGGTTTGTAGGGGATAAAATACTTATTTTACTCATTGAACTGCAATTCAATTTATAACACTTGTATCATGTGTTTTTTTCTGGATTTGTGGTTGATATTTTGTCTCTATCATTTAAAATACACCTATGATAAAAATTATAGACCCTTCATTTCTTTGTAAGTGAGCAAACTCACAAAATCTGCAGGGGATCAAATAATTATTTTCCCCACTGTATATAGCTCTTTGCCGAAGGTAAAGGCCAATTTGTATTGGTCTTCAGGACTTATCTTGACTGTCCAATAACCTTGGGCACAATCCAGAGCAGTAAAGATATTGGCTCCATGCATCTGTACCAAGCATTGGTCAATATACGGCACGGGCCACCTGGACATATATACAATTTTTTGAGCTGTCTTAAGTCAGCCATTTGGTTGAAGGATACCTAAGATAGGAGTATTATAAGAACTATGCACCAATCTTATAATATGTCTCTCTTTAAGGTTCCTTATGATTTCTACCAACAAATCATAACACGCTAGAGGAAGTCGATATTGCTTGATATAGATGGGAGATGCATCAGGATCAATCTGGATCCTGACTATGTGAATGTCTGTAACACCACAATCATAAGAATCTTTGGCAAACATATCCTTGAATACCATAAGAACTTCTTTTAACCGTTGGCTCTCTAAGTCATTAGAGCATCCATCAGCTAATGATATTTGCTGCTGGACCATTTCCAGAAATCCTGGGAAGACTTCAAGTTGACCTATTTCATAGGCTTCCTCGAGTCTGTCAATGAGGTCATTGTTTAACTACTAGCCTTATCAGTAAGGTTATCATATTTCTCAGCTTCTTGTGCATTAAGTGGATAATTAAATATAAGGGAGAATTCCTCCACCTTGCAAGTACTTATCTCAGGATCGAAAGGATAAATTGAGCTAATGGTGAATAATCCTTCAAGAGAAGAGTAAGATGTTTGCTCAACTATTTGTTCCTTGGTAAAGTAGTGTTCGGTTATAAGGCCAATAATTGCATTATGAAACCCAAACGTGTAATAATTTCAATCTGAAGCCAAACCAATTAAAGTGTTTTTGGGTAAAGAGATTTCATTTGGGTTTCTATTATTAATAATTATTGATAACATACACCTACATTGCTGTATCCACTTTCCTCTGCGTATCCATTTGTTGTAGTGTATGCTTGATGTACTGTTCCACTCCACATGGCCTTGTATTACAGTTTACAATAAGTCCCGTCTGCGAAACGGGATACATCATGTCATGTCTATCTTCTATGTGATCTATAGCTGTATATGCTCTATATGCTATCTTGTCTATTCTCATATTAATAAAGTATTTTTGGAATAAAAAAAAAATAATTATTAGAGTTTTCAATGGATGGATATTCACCATTAATGTAGGATTTGCCAAAATTCCTGATTGTTGCATCCTATTTGAGACATATAAATGCAGCAGGATTCTTACATTTTTGGCCTTTTTGTACCTGTAACAGAAAATTATAAGTAGCTGGAGGGATAGTGACATCATCTGAGATGATTGAAGGGCTTCAAGGTCATCTATAAATTTACATGGATCCCCTTTTAATCTGGCCAAAATGTGGAATTTACCAGATCCGTGTGTATGGCAAAGAGATGTACTACATCATTGTCAATGTAAATATAATACTGGGGCTTATTGATTACCAGGAATAAATGAGTTACCGTTTTACCCCCAGGTGAAATGGATAACATGCATTTAGCAATAATGATATGACTTTTGGAGTCATTATCCAGATCATGGATCCAATTATCCTGAGGGTTAGGATACCTTATAACTTTAGAATTTGTCATTTGTTTTAGTAGATCTCTACTAATACAGTATATCTATTTTCCTTGTGTAAATCCAGTTGATCCTTTTTAGTTCTTCCCAGGTCATTGACTTTTAAAGGAAAGAACACATCATTCACCTTTTCAATCCCTGCTAGGAATTGTGTATGATTAGTAAACTCAATAGAGTCAGTATCTTCTCTATGGAGGTGAATTGTTAGAACGTCCCCTTCCAGGCAGACGTCTCTTACTCTTACAGGGGATGCACATATGGTGTTATCCCCCTGTCCACATAAGGTGGAGTAGGTGTTGCCTGTAAGAAGGAAACATCTGGAATTTGACTATTTCTGAAATGCATCTCAATAATTGAGTCTCGTCTTTCCTCAATCACGTGGCAGTTACGCTTATTGTGATAGGGTTGAGAGCGCTTATAATTAATTGGTACATTTACTTGTGACCATATACAGTTGTGTCCAAAATTATTCAACCCCCACTGAAATTGAGTGTTTTGGCCAGTTTGACATTGCTTTTGATCATTCAGTCATCTTGCTTACATTTACATTAAAGAGGCACTTGTAGGTCAGACAAATATAACATAACAGTTATAATGAAATAACCACAAATGTCTTTTCTGTGCTCACAGCATTATCAGTTTTATTCAACCCCCAAGTGACATTCAATCTTAGTACTTAGTACAGCATCCTTTTACAGTTATAACAGCTTTTAAACGTGAAGCATAGCTTGACACAAGTGTCTTGCAGCGATCTACGGGTATCTTCGCCCATTCTTCATGGGCAAAGGCCTCCAGTTCAGTCACATTCTTAGGCTTGCGCACTGCAACTGCTTTCTTTAAGTCCCACCAGAGGTTCTCAATCGGATTTAAGTCTGGTGACTGCGATGGCCACTCCAAAATGTTCCAGCCTTTCCTCTGCAACCATGCTCTAGTGGACTTGGAGGTATGCTTGGGATCATTGTCCTGTTGAAAGGTCCAACGTCTCCCAAGCCTCAGGTGTGTGACGGACTGCATCACGTTTCCATCCAATATCTCCTGGTACTGAAGAGAATTCATGGTACCTTGCACACGCTGAAGCTTCCCTGTACCTGCAGAAGCAAAACAGCCCCAAAGCATGATTGACCCTCCACCATGCTTCACAGTAGGCAAGGTGTTCTTTTCATCATAGGCCTTGTTCTTCCTCCTCCAAACATAGCGTTGATCCATGGGCCCAAACAGTTCTAATTTTGTTTCATCAGTCCACAGAACACTATCCCACAACTTTTGTGGTTTGTCCACATGGCTTTTGGCATACTGCAGTCGACTCTTCTTATTCTTTGGAGACAGCAAGGGGGTACGCCTGGGAGTTCTGGCACGGAGGCCTTCATTACGCAGTGTGCGTCTTATTGTCTGGGCTGAAACTTCTGTACCCACATCTGACAAATCTTTTCTCAGTTCCTCAGCAGTCACACGGGGACTTCTCTCCACTCTACGCTTCAGGTAGCGCACAGCAGTCGAAGTCAGCATCTTCTTTCTGCCACGACCAGGTAGCGTTTCAACAGTGCCCTTTGCCTTGAATTTGCGAATGATGCTTCCTAAGGTGTCTCTTGGTATGTTTAACATCTTTGCAATCTTCTTATAGCCATTGCCCTTCCTGTGAAGAGAAATCACCTCTTCTCTTGTCTTCCTGGACCATTCTCTTGCCTTCACCATGTTTGTAACCACACCAGTAAATGTCTAGAAGGAGCTGAGTATCACAGTCATTTTAAAGCTGCCTAATTGGTGCTTATTATGCTTGATTGCTGCTCGGTGACATCCACAGGTGTTTTCAATACCTGATGGAAAGCACCTGTATGAACCTCTGTTCTTCAGAGTGGTAGTCTTTAAGGGGTTGAATAATTGTGGCAATGAAGAAACCACATAAGAACCATTTACTACTGTATTACATAAACAATTGATGTCATTTTAGTTGCATTTGGGTAGTTACAACGTCCTTGTAGGATTTGATTCTGAATACAATTCCAAATGTACACTATAGTCCCTAAACCCCTTTACAGCATTGGGGGTTGAATAATTTTGGACACAACTGTAACCTTATTGATGAAATCAATAACGGAGTTTAATCTCTTAAGGAGTTCTATACCAATAATTAAGTGATCATAGGGCAAATCAACTATCAGTGTGGGATGGCAGATTATTTTATTTCCCACTTTAAAATGTAGCCAAGCTGTACCTAATACCTTCATAGCTGTACCAGATACACTTACAAGTTTAGCTGTGAAACTTTTCAGCATTTACTTTTCTGAAGATAAGTCTTGGATTTTTTGGATATATTTCGGAGTTAAAATAGTTGCCTGGACACCCGTGTCTAATAGAGCCATGATTTTTGGTAATTTTTTTGCAATTCCACTTCAATGTGTAATACCTTTTGTCAATCTCATGTAAATGACAGAGACACCTTGGGTGAGACATAAAATTGTCTTTGTGCTTTCTATCCCCCGCTGACCCCATTCTTCTTTTTCACATGCAAGCTTCTTGAACTGCCTGTCAAATGTTTTCACTTTGGAGGATTCTGTGGGCTGTAAAATAGAAATACAAACACTCTGCCCCCCCCCCCCCCCCTTTGCCTTTTGGCATAGGACAGGTTACATTCTTCTCAGGCATACAGACACTTGGGTTAATTTGCTTTGTTTTCATTATTGGTGTCATTATTGGTGTCATTTCAAAGCCATTGTTTCTAATTTTAAGGACTCTTTAATGACTGGCATAGTACCACTGGATTGGCGTAAGGCCAATGTGGTGCCAATATTCAAAAAGGGGTCAAAATCTTTACCAAGTAATTATAGACCTGTTAGTTTAACTTCTATAGTTGGGAAGATACTGGAGAGTTTAATAAAAAGACCACATAGATGAGTTCTTGCTGTAAAAAAATATTTTAAGCAACAGACAGCATGAATTCATGAAAGTCAGAAGTTGTCAAACAAACCTGGCTAAAAGATCGTATTCAAAGAGTAGTGGTTAATGATTCATACTCTGAATGGTCTAAGCTTGTCAGTGGTGCATCCCAAGGTTCAGTGTTGGGACCCTTACTTTTTAATATATTTATAAACAATATAGGGTCTGGGATTAAAAATACCATTTCAGTCTTTGCAGATGACACCAAGCTGTGCAGTGGAATAATGTTCTTGCAGGATGTTTCCAACTTACAAGCTGACCTCAATGCACTGTTTAATTCGGCAATTATGTGGCAAATGAGGTTTAATGCTGATAAATGTAAGGTTATGCACTTGGGGAAGTACAACTGGGGGAATCAATGGTGGAGAAGGATCTGGGAGTTCTGGTAGATTACAAGCTTAATAATGGCATGCGATGCCAAGCTGTGGTTTCTAAAGTGAGCAAAATCCTCTCGTATTAAAAGAGGTATAGACTCCAGAGAGAGATATATAATTTTACCCCTGTACAAATCATTAGTAAGACTTCATCTGGAATATGCAGTTCAGTTTTGGGCACCAATTCACAAAAAGAACATTGGCTAACTTGAGATAATACATTGCCACTGGGGTTTTTAATTTTTGCACTATAAACAAAAAAAAAGAGCAAAACATTTGAAAAAAAAAAAAGATTTTCTTTGTTTCAATTTTAAAATTTTACAAACAGGTATTTTTTTCTCATTCACTGATGTGCGTTGATGAGGCTGCACTGATAGGCAGCACTGATGAGGTGGCACGGATAGGCGGCACTGATGGGCATTGATGAGGAGGCACTGACAGGCAGCACTGACTGGTGGCACTGCTGGGCAGCTCTGATGGGCACTGGTAGGAGGCACTGCTGGGCGGCAGTGGTGATCAGGGCACTGATTATCAGTGTGGATATCCTCTGTGACATTTGCCGGTTATCGGCAGTACTTTCCTCACGCTGTGACAGTGTAAGGAAAGTGATGCCAATAACCAGCAACTGTATTTACTTTGTGATCTACTGTGTCATTGGACAAAGCTGATCACGTGATAATTGGCTTTTTACCTAGTCATGTGGTCAGCTGTGCCTGTAGGACACAGTGATCACTGACAGCACTGGGTGTGCGCCACTGGCATTTTGGGAAGATGTTAAATTTTTTTAGGCATTTTTTGGGGAGTGCTCCTTAAAATTTTCATACCTTTGACCAAATGCTCAGAGTAGCAGAAAAGGTATCAAAACAGACTCAAAAATCCCCAAAATAGATGCAACAAGGCTTAAAACTCAAAAAAGTGTCAAGGAGAAAGGTGTTTAAGGGCCACGTCCGGTTTTGGGACTTTTTGGCAGTCTAGCCACATACAGGATCCAATAAGCACCTTCAGGCTTTTAAAGGGCTTTATTTCCTCATTACATTTCCTGACTACCTATCACAGTTTCGTAGGCCATGAAATAACAAAATAGTACGTACCCCCCCCCCCCAAATAACCCCTTTTTGGAAAGTAGACACCCCAAGGAATTTGATAAGAAGCATGGTGAGCATTTTGCAGATCTCGTTTGTTGCCACAAGTTTTTGGAAATTGAAGAAAGAAAACAAAAACATTTTTTTTTCTTTCAAAATGTTGTGAGAAAAAATGAGATTTGCAAAATACTCATCATGCCTCTTAATAAATTCCTTGGGGTGTCTACTTTCCAAAAAGGGGTCATTTGGGGGGGGGGGGGTTCTATCCTGGCATTTCAGGGCCTCCAAAACTGTGATAGGTAGTGAGGAAGTGAAATGAGAAAGTTGCGCACCTTCGGGCTTTCAAAGTGGCCATTGTATTCCGGGCTCCTGTATGTGGCTAGGCTCCCAAAAAGTCTCACACAAGTGGTATCCCTATACTCGGTAGAAGTAGCAGAATGTATTTTGGGGTGTAATTTCACATATACCCATTGCATGTTTGAGCAATATATAATTTCAGTGACAACTTTGTGTAAATTAAAAAAAAAATTGTCATTTTCCAAAAACTTGTGGAAAAAAAAGAAATCTTCCATGGACTCAGCATGGCTCTCAGCAGATAGCTTAGAGTGTCTACTTTCCTGAAAATGGGTCATTTGGGGGTATTTGTACTGCCCTGGTATTTTAGCACCTCAAGAACTGTCATAGACATAAAGTAGAAGCTTTGTGAACTCCAGTATCTATAGCATAGTTTGTAGATGCTATAACTTTCACACAAACCAATTAATATGCAGTTATTGGGATTTTTTTTTTTACCAAAGACATATAGCAAAATACATTTTGGTGAAAATTTTTGACAAAATTTTAGGTTTTTTTTGGATATTTTTTATGACAGAAATTAGAAAATATTGTTTTTTTCTAAATTTTTCGGTCTTTGTTTATAGCGCAAAAAAACAACAAAAACCCAGATGTGATCAAATATCACCAGAAAAAAGCTCTATTTGTGTGTAAAAAAAAAGGACATAAATTTCATTTATGTACAGTATTGCATGACCGCTCAATTGTCAGTTGAACTAGCGCAGAGTCTTATATCAAAAAATGGCGTAAATTCCAATATCTATACCACCATTTGTAGACACTATAGCTTGCACACAAACCAATTAATATACACCTATTGGGATTTTTTTTTACCAAAGATATATAGCAAAATACATTTTGGCCTACATTTATGATGAAATTTGAGTTTATTGGATATTTTTTATGACAGAAATAAGAAAATATTGTTTGTTTTTTCAAACTGTTTGGTCTTTTTTTGTTTATAGCGAAAAAAAAAACAATCCAGAGCCGATCAAGAGATCACCAAGAGAAAGCTCTATTTGTGTGAAAAAAGGGCAAACATTTAATTTATGTACAGTATTGCATGACCATGCAATTGTATGTTAACTAGCGCAGCGCTGTTTAGCAAAAAATGGCGCAAATTGCAGTATCCATACCATAGCTTGTAGACACTATAACTTGCACACAAAGCAATCAATATACATTTATTGGGATTTTTTTTTTCACCAAAGACATGTAGCAGAATACTTTTTGGCCTACATTTATGACTAACTTTGAGTTTACGATATATTTTTTATAGCCAAAAGTTGTTGTTTGTTTTTTCAAACTGTTTGGTCTTTTTTTGTTTATAGCGAAAAAAAAAACAATCCAGAGCTGATCAAGAGATCACCAAGAGAAAGCTCTATTTGTGTGAAAAAAGGGCAAACATTTCATTTATGTACAGTATTGCATGACCATGCAATTGTATGTTAACTAGCGCAGCGCTGTTTAGCAAAAAATGGCGCAAATTGCAGTATCCATACCATAGCTTGTAGACACTATAACTTGCACACAAAGCAATCAATATACATTTATTGGGATTTTTTTTTTCACCAAAGACATGTAGCAGAATACTTTTTGGCCTAAATGTATGACTAACTTTGAGTTTACGATATATTTTTTATAGCCAAAAGTTGTTTTTTTTTCAAAATGTTTGGTCTTTTTTTGTTTATAGCGCAAAAAATAAAAAGCGCACAGGTGATCAAATACCACCAAAAAAAGCTCTATTTGTGTGAAAAAGTGGACATATATTTTGTTTGGGTACAGTATTGCATGACCGCGAAATTACCAGTTGAAGTAGCGCAGTGCCAAATAGCAAAAAAAAGGCCTGGTCAGGATGGGGGTAAATCCTCTGCAGGACAAGTGGTTTAAGAAAAGTAGATCAGGTGTTTCCTAGTGAGAGGAGTCTATCTCTCATGTGGATCTGTCCTGGAAGATGACCTGGGAAAGAAGAGATTTTCAGGTCAGTGTGAAGCAACACAATTTGCAGAATGGTAAAGGGCTGCTTTCACACTGATAGACTGCGATTTACCCAGTCTGGCGCAGTGCATTGTACCTGCAGCTTTCCTGTGGGTTTGTTGCATTTAGCCATATACATCTATTAAATCCTGCATGTTTGGTGCACTTTCAAAAAAATGCACCACACCTGCAGGATATAATAGAAGCCTACGGCATATTGCAGCTAACCCAGGAAAGTTACAGATGCACTGCGCTGCACCCACAGTGCAAGTGAACTGCAGCACATCAGAGTAAAAGCAGCCTTATGGGAGGCTCAGAACAGTAAGGGTTCATTTACATTTGCAGTTTAGGTGTGGTAAAAACCCATAGTTAAGATGTGTTTTTACTATCATGTTAATGAGGCAGCTCTGCAAGTGCCCTGCAACCTTGTGCAGTACAGCAAACAAGGGGTTAAAGCAGGCAGCGTTGTGTTGCTTTCTCACTACCTGGTTTAATCCCTTAGACCCTACGGAAGAATGCAGTTGCAGGACACTTGCAGAGTGGCCCAATTACTTAAAGGGGTCAGGGTTGGCAGGCGGTAGCACCCACCAAAAGCAACAAGGGGTTTAATTCCTGCTGCAGCATGTGTACACCTCTGGTTGCTGCCTCAGCAGCTAAAGGGGGTAGGGGTTGTGTGTTAATTAGCCCTAGGGGGGCCACTGCCAAAAGCAACCAAGGGCTCATTCACAAGTGCCGCAGGCACTGCTGCTCCTCTGAAAAGTGATACGAGTGTGTTTGACAGGTGGTGAGGAGGTGATATGTAACCTATGATTGCTGTGCAATGCACGCGATTGTGACACAGTAATATGGCAATCAGAGGTTTAAATCAGGTGTGAGGAGGCTACACAATACCTGGTGATCTTTGACTTCTCCCATGTTGTTCAGGTAGATCTCCCCCTCTTTAAGGTTGCCTACCCATTGTATCCCCTCTAATAACTCTTTGACCTCTGGAAGATTTTACCCCCTTCATGACCAGGCCATTTTTCACTACTCTGCACTGAGCTACTTTAACTGACAATTGTGCAGTCATGCAACACTGTACCCAAATGAAATTTATATAATTTTTTTCACACAAATAGACTTTTCATTTGGTGGTATTTGATCATCATGGGTTTTTTTTATTATATAAATGATAAGAGACTGGAAATTTTGAACAATAAAAACAATATTTTTTAATTTCTGCTATAAAACATATCCAATGAAAATTAAAAAAAAATCTATTTTTTTTTTTTTTTTTACTAGTAATGGTGGCAATCAGTAACTGGACTGTAATAGTACTGCAGGCAATCTGACACTTTGGGGGAACTAACACCGACACCACCAATGACAATAATACAGTGATCAGTGCTAATATACACTGACACTGTACTAATGGCTGGGAAGGAGTTAACATAAAGGGGGCAATCAAAGGTTAACTGTGTGCTGATTTTACTAAGAGATGTGATGGTTTTTATTCGCTCCTTTGCAGGGAGACAAAAACCTGCACATTGTTGCTGGCAGTAGACAGCTGTGTGTTATTACCAACACAGAGCTCTCTTATGTCATCCGCTCTACTGATCGGTGGGTTCTGGTCATATATCACTGGCCGGGACTTGGTGATCAGCATGTGCTGGAGCCAGTGATAATTAAAGGAACACATTTTAAACAGAGTATAGCATCAAGTTCATTATACTCCTGGTATATTTATATGGTCAGTTAGGTAGCAGAGAGGGTTGCTAATTATTTAGCAGCTGAAACTGAATAATTAAATAAACAACAGGTGCACTAGATGGGCAACAATGCGATGACCCCCAAAACAGGAATGGTTTTACAGGTGGAGGCCACTGACATTATTTTTCCCTACTCATCTTTTTTGTTTTTCACTAGTTTTGCATTTGGCTAGGCTCAGCGTCACTACTGGTAGCATGAGGTGATACTTGGACCCTACAGAGGTTGCACAGGCAGTCCAACTCCTCCAGGATGGCACATCAATACATGTCATTGCCAGAAGATTTGCTGTGTCTCCCAGCACAGTCTCAAGAGCATTCCAAGAGACAGGCAGTTGCTGTAGTAGAGCTGGACAGGGCCATAGAAGATCCTGAACCAATCAGCAGGACCGGTATCTGCTCCTTTGTGCAAGGAGCAACAGGATGAGCACTGCCAGAGCCCTACAAAATGACCTCCAGCAGACCACTGGTGTGAATGTCTCTGACCAAACAATCAGAAACAGACTTCGTGAGGGTGGCCTGAGGGCATGGCGTCCTCTAGTGGGCCCTGTGCACACTGCCTGGCACCATAGAGCTCGATTGGCATTTGCCAGTGAATAGCAGAATTGTCAGGTCTGCCACTGGTGCCCTGTGCTTTTCACAAATGAGAACAGGTTCACCCTGAGCACGTGACAGATGTGAAAGGGTCTGGAGAAACCATGGAGAACGTTATGCTGCCTGTAACATCTTCACCATGACCGTTTTAGTGGTGGGTCAGTGATGGTCTGGGGAGCCATATCCATGGAGGGACACCCATATCTCTACAAGCTAGACAATGGCACCCTGACTGCCATTAGGTATCAGGATGAAATCCTTGGACCCATTGTCAGACCCTACACTGGTGCAGTAGGTTCTGGGTTCTTCCTGGTGCACGACAATGCCTGGCCTCATGTGGCGAGAGTATGAAGGCAGTTCCTGGAGGATGAAGAAATTGATACCATTGAATTGCCCCCACGCTTGCCTGACCCAAATCCAATAGAACACCTCTGGGATATCATGATTCGGTCCATCCGACGCAGCCAGGTTGCACCGTAGACTGTCCAGGAGCTTAGTGATGCCCTGGTCCAAGTCTGGGAGAAAATTATTATTATACAGTATTTATAAAGCGCCAATAGTTCGCTCAGCGCTGTACATTACAATGGGGGACAGTACAATAACAATACAATGTGATACACGAGGGTTCGAGGGCCCTGCTCCTTCGAGCTTACAATCTAGGAGGGAGGGGATAGTGGTACAGGAGGAGATAGTTGTGGGGGATGGAGTGGTAGGAAGAGTGGAGGAGGTCGGCAATTAGCAGGGGGTGGGGTAGGCTTCCCTGAAGAGGTGGGTTTTCAGGGTGCGCCTAAATGAGAGGAGAGTAGGTGATAGTCTGATGGATTGGGGTAGGGAGTTCCAGAGGATGGGTGACGACCTGGAGAAATCCTGGAGGCGGACATGGGAGGAGGAGACCAGGGAACTAGAGAGAAGGTCTTGAGAGGAGCGGAGTGTGCGTGTTGGGTGGTACTTGGATATTAGGTCGGTGATGTAATTTGGGGCAGTATGATGGACAGCTTTGTACATCAGTGACAGGATTTTAAATTTGATCCGTTGTGCAATCGGAAGCCAGTGGAGGAATTGGCAGAGGGGGGTGGTGGAAACGGAGCAGTTGGTAAGGTGAATGAGTCTGGCTGCCGTATTCAGGATCGACTGAAGCGGGGATAGCCTGTGGCGAGGCAGGCCAGTGAAGAGGGAGTTGCAGTAATCGGGTCATGATATGATATGAGGGAGTGGATGAGCTGTTTAGTGCTTTCTGGGGTTAGGAACATGCGGATTTTGGCGATGTTGCGGAGGTGGAGTCTGCATGAGTTTGTTAGTGATTGGACTTGGGGCTGGAAGGATAGGTTGGAGTCCAGAATGACACCAAGTACTCTGGCCTGCGGGGCGGGCCTGATAGTGGCATTGTTGGACGTGATGGAGAAGTCAATGGGGGGTGGTGTGCGGGCTGGGGGGAAGACTAGGAGCTCAGTTTTGGAGAGGTTCAGTTTAAGGAAGTGGAGCGACATCCAGTCTGATATGTCGTTTAGTAGGTTTGTGATTCAGGTGGAGACTGAGGGGGAAATACCCCAGGACACCATCCATCGTCTCATTAGGAGCATGCCCCAACGTTGTCAGGCATACATACACACACATGGGGGCCATACATACTACTGAGTACCATTTTGAGTTGCTTCAATGAAATTTCAGCAAAATGGAATAGCCTGCTGCATAATTTTTTTATTTGATTTTCAGGGTGTCTTTGAGTTCAGTCCGCTGTAGTTTTATAATTTTCATTTCCATCAAACGATGGGGAATCCTTAACACAATATCCAGTCCATATCAGTATAGATATCCACCATGATATTTTCCCCCATTGAGAGGTTGTTTTCAAAGTGTTCCTTTAATTTTTTTGAGCAGCATATATACATAGACACACACTATATTGTTAAAAGTATTGGGATGCCTGCCTTTACATTCACATGAACTTTAATGGCATCCCAGTCTTGGTCCGTAGGATTCAATACAGAGTTGGAAACTCATACAAATGAGCGCAGAGAGGCCACTCCAGGTGGAAACACGTGAACAGTTAATCATGAGCTCACCACTGCTGCAATGTTAATCATTTGCATGATGAAGAGAACTGAAAAAAATAGGTGCTGTGGAAAATGCTCTCAGCCAAGCACCTTAATGAAGGTGCATCTTTATTGGTTGAGACAAAGTAGCAAATATAATAAAATTTGACCAGCCTGAAGTGAACAATGTGACTCCAACAGACAAAGCGCAACTGCACGAAACATGTTGTCTTGGTAACCCTACACACGCTCCCACTGAAGCCAACGCCGGACACTGCCTTTGCTTGCCATGGTGACACCACCCGGCCGCCAGTACACTGATACCACGTGATTTGAAGCCGACAGGAGCGTTCTCCGATCTCAGCTCCCTTCAGAGCGGACGGGCTGTCCGTTAGAGTCACACTGTTCACTTCAGGCTGGTCAAATTTTATTATATTTGCTACTTTGTCTCACCCAATAAAGATGCACCTTCATTAAGGTGCTTGACAGAGCATTTTCCACAGCGCTATTTGTTTCAGTTCTCTTCAATAAGGAGTTGGCCCACCCTTTGCAACTATAACAGCTTCAACTCTTCTGGGAAGGCTGTCCACAAGGTTTAGGAGTGTGTCTATGGGATTGTTGATCATTCTTCCAGAAGCACATTGGTGAGGTCAGGCACTGATTTCAGACGAGAAAGCCTGATTCACAGTCTTCACTCTAATTCAACCCAAAACTGTTCTATCAGGTTGAGGTCAGGACTTTGTGTAGGCCAGTCAAGTTCCTCCACCCCAAACTCGCTCATGCATGTATTTATGGTCCTTGCTTTGTGCACTAGTGTGTAGTTATGTTGGAACAGGATGGGGCCATCCCCAAACTGTTCCCACAAAGCTGGAAGCATGAAATTGTCCAAAGTGTCTTGGTATGCTGACACCTTAAGAGTTCCATGCACTGGAACCAAGCCCAACCCCTGAAAAACAACCGAACACCATAATACCCCCTCCATTACACTTAGCACAATGCAGTCAGGCAAGTACCATTCTCCTGGTAACTGCCAACCCCAGACATATCTATCGGATTGTCAGAGAAGCGCAATTCATCACTCCAGAAAACAAGTCTCCACTGCTCTAGAATCCAGTGGCGGTGTGCTTTACACCACTGCATCCAACACTTTGCATTGCACTAGGTGATGTAAGACTTGGATGCAGCTGCTCGGCTATGGAAACCCATTCCATAAAGCTCTCTACGCACTGTTGTCTGAAGGCTACACAAAGTTTGAAGGTCTTTAGCTATTGACACTGCAGGCCATTGGCTACTTCTGTGCACAGTTCGCTTCAGCAAGCACTGAACCCACTCAGTCATTGTACGTGGCCTACCACTTTGTGGCTACATTACTGTTGTTCCCAGTTGCTTCCACTTTGTTTTAATAGCACTAACAGTTGACCGTGGAATATTTAGTAGCAAGGAAATTTCACAAATGGACTTATTGCACAGGTGGCAACCTATCACAGTACCACACTTGAATTCATTTAGCTCCTGAAAGGTGAGAGCCATTCTTTCATAATTCTGCAAAGTTGGACCACTTTGTAGCAGTGTGCAAGCTGATATTTCCTCTGATAATGCAGCCTGAAAAATGTTGCCCCCAAACTCCATCCACATTGACATTCCCCAGGCTGAACTACTGCCGCCTGCCCCACACCTAAAAACTACCACCCCTTGCCCCCCACAGACAGACCTCCCCCCAACTACTGCCCCCACTGATAGACCCTCACCCCCATACTAACAATCCCTGCTCCCTACTGATGAACCTCTGCTGCCCAACTCCTGACTGGCACCCCACCACTGAGACCCCCACCCTTCCAAATACCAATCCCTGTTCCCAAATGACAGACCCCTCCACTACTGTTCCCCCCACTCCTCACTGACAGACCTCATCTACCACCCTGCCCCCCAAAAACCCCTCCCCTTCTACAGCCCCCCACTGGCAGACCATCCCACCCCTCACCACAAACTAACCCCCCCACTGACAGACCTCTGCCAACTACCACACCCTCCAACTTCCACCCCTCCCCCCCATTAGCAAACCCCCATGCCCCAACTACTACCCCTCCCTCCACTGACAGACCCCCACTGCGGTCCTCCCTCTCTCCACTGAGACCACCACTGCCTCCACTTCTGTCCTCCCTCTCCCCACTGAGACCTAGACTACTGGGTGTGAGCAGCTGCTTATGCAGAATGTGAAATCTTGCATTCCCACGTGACCCCAGGGATCTGCACTATTAATAGTCATGATGACAGATGCCCTGTCCCCGCTCGGCTGTCAGGATGCCCCAGCTTCCACCGCCCATGAAAACCTGCGTCCCCATATTTTCCCCGGGGATCAGCAGTTAGTTTTCCCTATTTCACTGATCCAGCACATGCACGGTAGCTGCAGAGCTACAGAAATTCATGGGCTGCACATTTTCATGTTACAGCAAACGTAATATAGACTATAGGTGGTCACAGACAAAGGAGTGCTATAGCACACCCAGACACCTTGTTACCCCATAGAGCTACCTTACTTGCACCCTTATCATACAACTCCCTCTCCCAGCATTGCACTTTAACGCTGACACCACAACCCTAGCTCACTCATTTGCCTCTACAATGATAACAGTGAACCCATCCGCTGTAACGTTCTCACTGCCTGCTCCTAGGTCTGCAGTGCTAGCTCCAAACCTCCCTGTTACGGTTCGTGCTACCTATGCTCCACCAACCGCCATCCTCCTTCATTTACATTCACGCGTCCCAACAAATGAGAAATATTTCAGTACGGCACACGGTTTGCTTTATCCAATCACTGCGCAACCTGATCCTCCACGTCGTTTCTTGTTGGGTAAGTCTTATATCAGTTGCCTCTAGGTTGCGTACCCTGATTGGCTGAGATTTGCTGTGGCGGGAGTGTGGTTTGTATGTCTTCCTGGAGAGAGGTGTTTTTCCTGAGAAACAGACATGAGTAAATCCAAGGATGGTGGGGGTGAGTGTGCAGTCACTGATAAGGATTGCTGTGTACTTGCATCGTTTGTAATAATCCAGGAGTAGTAAAGACAATTGTGCCCCCGTTTGCCTGTTACCATCTGAACACCATTGTTTTTATATAGCATGGGAGGACAGGAAACCCTTTTGGGCTGGGGGGACAAAAAACTTTGTGACCCTTGCATAGTAGGGACAGGGGTGGACTGACAACTCATAGGGCCCCCGGGCAATAGGGGATCATGGGGCCCCTATGTCCTCACCCACACCCAAAAAAGCCTATGAAAAGTACCAGGGGCATCTCATGGGGCCCCCTACTGCCCCCAGGCAGTGAATGGTCAGTCTGTAGGACTTGGTAGGAATAATGCACTGTAGGCTTTAACCATTTGCCCTCCAGATCCCCCCCCAAATTAAATTTACATCCTTTTTTCCCACGAATAGAGCTTTCTTTCGGTGGTATTTGAGCGCCTGTTTCTTTTTTGCACTATAAAAAAAATTAAGACTGATAATTTTGAGAAAAAAAAAATATTTTTGACTTTTTTTTTTTTTTTTTGAGTAACAAATCAAATTTCATCATAAATTTAGGCCAAAATGTATTCTGCTACATGTCTTTGCTAAAACAAATCCAAAAACATATAAATTATTGGTTTTTGTGAAAGTTATAGCGTTTACAAATGTCGGTGTATATATATACTGGAATTTTTAAATTTTTTTTACTAGTAATCAGGGACTTATAGCGGGACTGCGGCAGGCATTCTGATACTGGGGGGAACTGACTTGGTGTCACTGACATTCCCAGTGACATCAATATAGTGATCATTGCTAAAAAAAAAAAAAAAGCACGGACACTGTATTAATGGCAATGGGCAGGAGGGGGTTAACATCTGGGGCAATCAAAGGGTTAACTGTGCTGTTTTGCTGTGTGTGTGCTTCACTGTAAGCACACTGCTTTGTATGGCTTTGCTATGCAGAGCCATGCAAAGCAGTGTGCAGAAGCTGACAGGGGAGAGATCTGTATTGTTTACATGCAGTTCTCTCCCTCTGTCGGTAATGCTCCTCGAAAACTGGGTGCTGGTGAGTATTCACTGGCCAGGACCCGGTGATTGACAGCCAAGGCCGCGAACAGCGGCGCGGGTAGGGCAGGCGCGCCTACCCAGCAATGCAAATTCACGTGTATGTGTGTGCGTGTATATATATATATGTGTGTGTGTATATTTATTTCAGGTACTTATATAGCGCCGTCCATTTACGCAGCTCTTTACATATATATTGTACATTCACATCAGTCCCTAACCCTGAAGGGGCATACAGTCTAAGGTCCCTAACTCACATTCATACATACACATACTAGGGACAATTTAGACAGGAGCCAGTTAACCTACCAGCATGTCATTAAAGTGTGGGAGGAAACCGGAGGAAACCCACGCAGGCACAGGGAGAACATGCAGACTCCAGGCAGGTGGTGCCGTGGTTGGGAATCGACCCTACCACACACACACACACACACACACACGTGTGTGTGTGTATATATGTATGTATATATATACATACATACATACATACATACATACATACATACATACACACACAGTCAGGGCCATAAATATTGGGACATCGACACAATTCTAACATTTTTGGCTCTATACACCAAAGTGGATTTGAAATGAAACAAACAAGATGTGCTTTAATGGCAGACTGTCAGCTTTAATTTGAGGGTATTTAAATCCAAATCAGTTGGAACAGTGTAGGAATTACAACAGTTTGCATATGTGCCTCCCACTGTTAAGGGACCAAAAGTAATGGGACAGAATAATAATCAAAAATCAAACTTTCACTTTTTAATACTTGGTTGCAAATTCTTTGCAGTCAATTACAGCCTGAAGTCTGGAACGCATAGACATTACCAGACGCTGGGTTTCATCCCTGGTGATGCTCTGCCAGGCCTCTACTGCAACTGTCTTCAGTTCCTGCTTGTTCTTGGGGCATTTTCCTTCAATTTTGTCTTCAGCAAGTGAAATGCATGCTCAATCGGATTCTAGTCAGGTGATTGACTTGGCCATTGCATAACATTCCACTTCTTTCCTTTAAAAAACTCTTTGGTTGCTTTTGCAGTATGCTTTGGGTCATTGTCCATCTGCACTGTGAAGCGGCGTCCAATGAGTTCTGAAGCATTTTGCTGAATATGAGCAGATATTGGCCGAAACACTTCAGAATTCATCCTGCTGCTTTTGTCAGCAGTCACATCATCAATAAATACAAGAGAACCAGTTCCATTGGCAGCCATACATGCCCATGCCATGACACTACCACCACCATGCTTCACTGATGAGGTGGTATGCTTAGGATCATGAGCAGTTCCTTTCCTTCTCCATACTCTTCTCTTCCCATCACTCTGGTACAAGTTGATCTTGGTCTCATCAGTCCATAGTATGTTGTTCCAGAACTGTGAAGGCTTTTTAAGATGTCGTTTGGCAAACTCTAATCTGGCCTTCCTGTTTTTGAGGCTCACCAATGGTTTACATCTTGTGGTGAACCCTCTGTATTCATTCTGGTGAAGTCTTCTCTTGATTGTTGACTTTGACACACATACACCTACCTCCTGGAGAGTGTTCTTGATCTGGCCAACTGTTGTGAAGGGTGTTTTCTTCACCAGGGAAAGAATTCTTTGGTCATCCACCACAGTTGTTTTCCGTGGTCTTCAGGGTCTTTTGGTGTTGCTGAGCTCACCGGTGCGTTCCTTCTTTTTAAGAATGTTCCAAACAATTGTTTTGTCCACGCCTAATGTTTTTGCTATCTCTCTGATGGGTTTGTTTTGTTTTTTCAGCCTAATGATGGCTTGCTTCACTGATAGTGACAGCTCTTTGGATCTCATCTTGAGAGTTGACAGCAACAGATTCCAAGGATTCCAAACAAATTCCAAATAGCACACTTGAAATAAACTCTGGACCTTTTATCTGCTCATTGTAGTTGGGATAATGAGGGAATAACACACACCTGGCCATGGAACAGCTGAGAAGCCAATTGTCCCATTACTTTTGGTCCCTTAACAAGTGTCAGGCACATATGCAAACTGTTGTAATTCCTACACCGTTCACCTGATTTGGATGTAAATACCCTCAAATTAAAGCTGACAGTCTGCAGTTAAAGAACATCTTGTCCATTTCATTTCAAATCCATTGTGGTGGTGTATAGAGCCAAAAATGTCAGAATTGTGTTGATGTCCCAATATTTATGGACCTGACTGTGTGTGTGTGTGTGTGTGTGTGTGTGTGTGTGTGTGTGTGTGTGTGTGTGTGTGTGTATATATATATGTAAATATAAAATGTGTGTGTGTGTGTGTATGTATATATTTGTGTGTATATATAGATAGTATCTATCTGCCTGTCTGTAAAATAATTATGGAAACCGGTAACTGAGATTTATTTAATGCTTCGTACAAAATCCTTTGTTGGTAATGACAGCTTCAAGATGCCTTCTTGTGTGGAGAAACTAGTCGCATGCATTGCTCCGGTGTGATTTTTAGCCTATTCTTTCATACAGTCTTCAAATCTTTAAGGTTTCGTAGGCTTCTTTTAGTTTATCTTTAGTTTATCCCATAGATTTTCTATTGGATTGAAGTCAGGTGATTGGCTGGGTCATTCTAGCAGCTTTATTTTCTTTCTTTGAAACCTAAATAAGAGTTTCCTTGGCCTTTTGTGTTTGGGATCATTGTCTTTCTGAAATGTCCACCCTCATTTCATCTTCATCATCCTGGTATATGGCAGCAGAGTTTTAGCAAGAATGTCTTGGTACATTTTTCCATTCCTCTTTCCTTCAACAATATGAAGTTTGCCAGTACCGTATGCTGAAAAACAGCCCCACTTTGATGTTTCCACCTCCAAACTTCACTGTTGGTATGGTGTTTTTGGGTGCCATTTGACCTCTCAAACATGGTATGTATTATGACATCGAAAAAGTTAAATTTTGGTCTCATCTGACCAGACTATATTTTCTCAGTATTTCACAGGCTTGTCCAAATGTTTTACAGCAAACTTTTATTTTTTTTATATAATTTTAATAAATATTTTATTAATTTTCAGTGTATCACATTGCACAATTAAAATTTTTTAAAACCTCAAAATATTCAACATTACACAATTCCCTTATTTATACCTCTACATTCAAAAACACCCACTCACCCACTCCCATCCCTTTTCCACCTTCTGCTCCCTAATATTTTTCCCTCTTATCTCCTCGTTCCTTCTCCTTTCTCTTTCCTCAAGGCACCATTCTGTTTCTTTCTTATCTCCTCTCTATCTTTCTTTAAATTGCTCTTTGAATTTAATTTGTCCCACCTTTATCTGAATCTCTCCATTCTATCTTCTTCCTGATGGTAGAGCTCCTCCATCTTATGTATAGTCAACCCTACTTATCCAGTCTCCTTTTTTTTTTTTTTTTTTTTTTTTTTTTTGGTATTTCCTGCTCTTGCCAAAATTTAGGTATCAATCCCTTTGCCGCATTTATCAGATGAAATGACTAGTTCTTATATTTTTCTACTGTAGTCTCCATTTCATGGAAAAAGCATGTGCCTGGATCTTTTGGGACCTCAATCCACATATACCACCTAGTCAAACACTTGTAATTCATTTCCATCACCCTCATATCTACCGCTCCGTGTACTCATCTAAATATTTTCTTTTTCTGTTGCTCGTCCAATGTTATTCCAAGTTCCATTTCCCGCGGCAGCCCCCACCATTTCTGTAAGTATTTTATAAATGTTTCCATGTTTTATTTGTATCAAAACGTTGTTCTAGTAAATTTTAAATTGATCATTGGTCTTAAGGGCTTAGGGAGTGGACTATCAAATTGTTTTAGCTGGAGGTAACTCCTCTCGTTTAATGAGGAAAACAACTTTTTTTTTTTTTTTTTTTTTTTAACTCCTGAAAGGAGCGAATTTTCCCCCCATCCATTATATCCTTTACCTGTGCTCTCCCTTTTCCATTTACCTGAAATATCTTACCTCCCTGGAGGGAAGAAATCTGTGTCTACCAACGGCATAAACATAGAATTGAACTCCCACCCCATTTGTTTATGAATCCTATCCCATACCCTAATTTCATTTCGTGTATAAGTGCTTGTACTTTCTCCTAATATACAATATTGATGTGGAATCCATATTATTTTATCCAGTTGTGTCCCACTTAATGTGTTTTTCTATATTCACCCAACTTTTTCTCATAGCATTATATGACCAATCAAAAATACGTGAAAGTAATATTGCATAACAATATCTCTTAAAAGCAGGCATGCTTAGACCCTACATAACACTACATAGATTATCTCAGTTTTTTATTTCCCCAAATATATCTCAATATAATGTTTTTAATTATTTTAAAATAGGCTCACAGGAATTGTATAGGAAACATGTGGAATTTATATAGGATTTTTGGGATGATTATTATTTTTATCAAGTTTATTCGTCCTATCCAAGAGGATGGTCCTACTGATAGTCTTCTCAGTTTCTCCTTTATCTCGTTTATTAGTGGGCTATAATTTATTTTATATAAGCTCTTTAAGGACGAGATCAATTTAATCCCCAGGTATTTTAATTCTCTTTCTCTCCATAAGAAGGGAAATACTCTTTGAAAAATATTTTTTTCCATGATCGGGACATTAATATTTAATATCTCTGACTTTACCGGGTTTATTTTTAGGTTTGACATCTCTCCGTAGTATTTCATTATTTTCATTAAATTAGGTAATGTCAACCTAGGGTTAGCCATATAGAACAGCATATCATCTGCATACTCTGCCACTTTGTGTTCTGTCTCCCCTATCCGGACCCCTTTTATATCTATACTGTTTCTTACTGTTGCTAGGAGGGTTCTAAGGATAGAACAAACAGGTGAAAGCGGACACCCTTGTCTTGTCCCATTATACATCATAAAAAACGCTGACCTTTACTGCAGCTGAAGGTTGATTATAAAGCTTTCCTATCCACCCTCTCATCTTGGGTCCAATTCCCAGGATCTCCAAAGTGTCTAACAAAAAGCCACAATCTACCCTACCAAAAGCCTTCCCTGCATCAACTGACAAGACCAGTACAGGGGGTTTTTCTCTTACTTTTCTGTATAAGAAGTAATGAACTCACTGTTTCTGCCCTCCCTCCTAGGGACAAATCCCACTTAATCCAAATGAATCCACTCTGGCATTAGATCTTTCAATCTAGTTGCTAGTACCTTTGCAAACACTTTTAGTATCTGTATTTAACAGTGAGATAGGCCAATAACTAGCAAATTGGGTCCCATCTTTCCCCTCTTTTAGTATGAGTGTAATATATGCTTGCAGTGACTCCTCCATCTCTTCTCCCAATGCATTCATATATACCCTCAGTTTGGGGACTAGTTGTTCTTGAAACTTTTTGTGGTATCTCACTGTGTACCCATCTGGCCCCGAGCTTTTCCCACTGTCTCCTTCAATGCCCTTTGGATTTCCTCCTGCGTTATCAGATTTTCTAAATGTTTTAATTGTTCTACTAAAATTGGTAAATTTACCTCCTTTTAAATGCCTTTGCCTCTGTCTTGTTCTCTCCTCTCTCCCCCCCCCCCCCTTTAACTGTTTCCGATTTATGTCATATAGTTTGCTATAGTATTTTTTAAATACCTTAGCAATATCAGTGGTCGAGTATGCCAGATCTCTATTGTCATCCTTAATTTTCTCGATGTAATTTCTAAATTTCTTCTTTCTTTGTACTCTCATTAGGTATTTACTCTGTTTATTCCCCCACTGATATCTCTCTCTTGCCATCATATTGAAAGTTTTTCTCACTTCTTCCTCCATGAAGTTCTCGAATTCCTCTTTTTTACTATATGTTGCTGTATGTCTACTACTGTTCTCTTTTTATGAGACTGTTCCAGTTCGTATAATTCCCTTAATAGCATATTAATTTTCTTTTGCCGTTCCTTTTCTGTTTTTTTTTTTTTTTTTTAACCTAATCGCTACAAAAATTGCCCTGGTATATACCTTATGGGTTTCCCAGACCGTGGCCACTGACACTTCTTCAGTCTCATTTCTTTCAAAGTACTGCTCTATTTATTTTTTTATTCTCTCTTGCGTGTCCTGATCCTATAGGAGTGTCTCAATTAACCTCCACATGTTTGTTTTATCCTGCTCCCTACCCTATAATAATTTTTTGTAACTGGTGCATGATCCGATATTGTTGTGACTTCTATGTTGACCTTATCCAATGACTCCAATAGTCTATGTTCCATCAAATTATAATCTAGTTTTGAATACGTCGCATGGGCCGGAGAGTAGAACGTATAGTCTCTATCTCTGGAATGTTTAATTCTTCAGATATCTACTAGTAGACACTCCTATAGCATTCTTCGTATTGCCTTCTGACTTCTACTTTCCTGTCTTTGCATATGCGACATTGTGTCAACCTGAGGATCCATGCATAAGTTAAAAATCCCCTGCCACAATCAATTTGCCAGTTTTGAAATCCAGAAGTCTTCCCAGTATATTCTTAAGGTAGGTGTCTGGATTTCTGTTGGGGCAGTAAATATTTGCCAATGTACACTCAATCTCTTGTAATCTCCCCTTCAGAAACAAAAACCACCCCTCAGTATCCTCCAGCCTCCCCTCCAACTTAAATCTTAACACATTCTCGCTCGGCCTATAGCAGATTGACGGCCGGGCGGGACACTCGCCGTTGTGACTGGGCGTCATATGACGTCCTGTCAAAATGAGTCGCTCATGGGACCACGCAGTGGCACAATCTGTCACCGGCTGTGTCCACGGGACACGGCTGATGACATCACTACACCGGCCTATTGCCAGTGTCATGTGACCGCTGTGACCAATCACAGCAGATCACATGTCAATTGTATACAATGGATGACTTCCAATCATGCCATCCATTGTGAACAGTTATGTTGTTAGCTGTGACTGGTCAAGGCAGTCGCATGATACAGATAGGGTCAATCACAGCCCATCTGTATCATGTGATCAACTTTGCCCAATCACAGCTAATCACAACAAAAGACTGAATCAGTTTCATTCAGTAACAGTGCTTGCAAATATCAACGAAATACATTGGTATTAGCAATCATAATGTGTTTAAAAAAAAAAAAAAAAATCCTGATCACTTGCCCAGAGTAGTTCAATGTTGCTATGGTAACATTGGATTGCTTTGGTCACAGTGTGCTCAAAAATAAAATGGTAAAAAAAAGAATTTAATCAAAAAATAGAAACATTTGAAAAAAAAAATACAAATTATATTATTATTTTCACCAAAGAGATGTAGCAGAATGCACTTTGACCTAAATTTATGAAGAAATGTTATTTATTTGCAAAATTCTATAAAAGAAACAAAGAAAATGCATATTTTTTTCAAAAGTTTCATGTGTTTTTTGATTTGTTTAGCAATAAATAAAAAAAAGTGATTAAATACCACCAAAAGAAAGCTCTATTTGTGTGAAAAAATTATAAAAATGTCATATGGGTACAGTGTTGCATGACCGCACAATTGTCATTCAAACTGCGACAGCGCTGAAAGCTGACAATTGGCCTGGGCAGGAAGGGGGTATAAGTGCCTGGTATTGAAGTGGCTACATTCTTAGCTATACCAATTGTAACATCTTTAGACCGCTTGGTAGGTGAATCCGCATAATACAAGGTTGGGTAATATCTAGAATATAATTTTACATTTGTTTCCTGTAATAAACGTGTTTCTTGTAAGAATGCTATTCCAGTAGATCGTTGTTGTAATTCTCTGAGGATCTTTTGCCTTTTTCTCAGTATATTCGGTCCCTTAACATAAGTCATAAAATTGACCTCCTACATCTCTCTTGTATGTATATATTTTTTTTTTTCTTCTCTTACTCTCTCTTGTCCTACCCAGGATAGCATCGACTTTTGAAAGGAGCAATAACCTGTATAATTCTCCCACCCTCTCCCTCCCTCATTTGCTAGTAAATCTATTTCCCCCCTCCCACTCTGCCCCCCTCTCAAAAATCCCCCCCCACTCCCCTCTCTAGTACCCTTGGGCCTAAGTTTTGCCCTTAAATCTGTCGTGGGACATTCCCATTGGCGATTCCTATATTGGAGTGGGGCTTTAAACACGCACGCCCACTCCGCACCCCATCTCTCGACATAGGGGATCTAGAGTTTGGCAGCGCATTCAGCCTCCAAACAACCCGCTGTTACCTTCTCATCATCTGCCTGATTCCTACTGCCCATCTAGCCCTCCAAATTTCTCAATTGATGAAAACTACAACCCCGGTGTGGAAAGAGAGAGCGAAGGGGGAGATCTCTCCGTCACAGAGCGCACTCAGTCCCAGCCATTGCCTCCGAACCCAACTCCAAGCAAGAACAGGTGAATTAGTGAGCGGTCTCTGTATAGTACACAACCTAGCATGTGTCAGGGTCTCCCAAGGCTGCTGTCTCAGTCCAGAGTAAATCACCTTTAAAACACTGCCTCTTCTTCAGCCATGATGCCACACCACTTTCCTAGACCCCTGGGACAGCTTGTCACTTTCAAAATTACTGCCAACTGTCGCATGGGCTGTCACATGGGGAAGTCACGTGCAGTCACATGAGTGCCCACAGGGACACTCTCACGTCCCCTTCTCCTTTGGTGTTGCCGCCTCCTACTCCCAGAGATACACCGAGCCTCTGACCCACCGCCTCTCCCATGGGCACAGGTCTGGGCTCCAACGACACCACCTCCGGCCGCCACCAGGACCACCACCAGGACGCCCGGACTTGGAACTGCCGTGGCATTCAGTTTTGCTCCCGCCCAGGCTTCAGGGCAGGTCAGGACAGGGCTGCACACTTGGTTGGCGGGCGCCTGGAGTTCACGCTGCTCAGTGCCATGTTCAAGCCCCTCCCGGTCCAACAAGTTCTCCCACAATTATTCTTACCCAAAGTGCAGCAAACTTTTAAACAAGCTTCAACATGCTTTTTCTTTAGCAATGGAGTCTTGTGTGGCGAGTATGCATACAGGCCATGGCGGATGAGTGCATTACTTATTGTTTTCTTTAAAACAATTGTACCTGCTAATTCTAGCTCTTTCTGAAGCTCTCCACAAGTAGTCCTGATAATTCTTTTCACTCCGTCATAAGTTTTGTGCGGAGCACCTGGTTGTCGCCAGTTTCTAGTGAAATTTTATGTTCTTTCCACTTCCGGATTATGACCCAAACAGTGTTTACTGGAACATTCAGACGTTTAGAAATCGTTCTGTAACCAATGCCATCATAATGTTTTGCAACATCAGTTGAGACTGAACCAGCTGATATTAATTTGCACTGACAAGGGCCAGGATTGCTTTTTCATTACTGTTGGGTTTCAGGTGGTGTCTTGGCTTTTCATGCCTTTTTGCACCTCCCTTTCTTAATGTGTTCAATACTTTTTCACTGTGTCATTCTTTTTAATTACACATAACTTTCTGAACTTCATGAAATTTCTGAACTTGTTTTGGTTTCTTTTGTATGTATAGATTGCATGGGTTGTTACTGACATGTTGTGAAAATTTCATGTCAATTGCACCTTTTAGAAATATATCCACCTAGAAAAATGGTGACGTGTTCAAAACTTATTCTACATGCTGTATATACAGTGTGCGTGTATGTTTGATATTTTTATATATATATATATATATATATATATATATATATATATATATATATATATATATATTAGAAGGCAGTAGCCTGTTCTTTTAAATCACAGCATCCAGGGCCTCCTGAGGCTTTTACTAAAGGTCTGCAGGAATGGAGCACGCTGGGGCTGGTTGCATACTGGGTAGGGCACCCTGATTGTTCTGGTGTGCTTTCTCTCCCCTCCATGCCCCAGATCCAGAAATCTTCATCGTTCAAGTTACCTAGCAGGTCTATTTTTGTCTACTGCGCTCTGCAAAGTGGTCATGAAAATCCTCACAGATTTTTACACCTCCGCTTGCAGAGTGCAGCATAAGGAAAATGCCCTGGTTGTATAGGTAAGAATGCGGTATGCAGAAAAGTATATTTTGTGATCCACTTGGAGGCATGTGGGAAAGGTCAGTAATAAAGAAAAAAAGCAAAATATACACATGGGTACCAGAAAGGAAGGGGGGTTGTATTTGGGGGAGAGAAAAGTTTAGAGCGTAGAATTGTACTGTTTAGCATGGAGTTAGGCAGTATATGCCTTACCATGCCAGCTACACTGATCGCTTGTCTTTGTAGATTTTAAACCCTCTATTCGTAACATATTGCAATGCTTACTAGTTTAGCTCATTTTCACATACCCTCATTTTGATTCTAATTTCTTTCTTGTTTCTGCAGCCATTGGTATAATTCAGAAATACCTCAATGATCAGAACAGACCATACAGCATTCAGGATGTGTTCAGTAATTTGCAGAGAGAGCTTGGCCTGGGCAAAACTGTGAGTATATGTATGCTATAGCAGATAGATTTGTGTTTAAATTTGTAGAGCAAGGGTTGCGCTTTCATGTTGAAGTGGTTTGGGTGGCTTTAAAGCCCACAGAAGGTACCGCATGATTACAACATGAGTGCACCATTAGCTTCTTTCCCTGCCACAACAGATGGGGAAAGTATCAGTCAAACCCAAAATATAATACATAATACATGTTGCTTTCCTGTTCATTCTCCAAAGGGGAGATCAGTGAGCAGAAGTTCTCTGATCACTCTCCTTCCACCCAATAACACTCACCATGCTACATGGCGAGGGCTAATAATTTTGGCAGGCTGTGAAAGTAATTGGGCGTCTTCTACCAGTATGCCCATCGTCAGCTGAACACATTTAAAAATACTCTCAAATCAGTGTATGAATAAGACCTCACTCCCTATGAAATAAAAAAAAAAAATATTAATGTAAATAAACCCCCTCAAAGAGCAGCTCGTCTGTCAGCTTATAGAAAGCCAAAAATCAGATGACAAACTATATGGACCACGCTCTTTAAATCCCCTTCAATAGTTAAATATTGCAATGAATAAAAAAAAATATATATATATGTGCCCTACTCCCACGTAAACTGTGTAACAGTTACATCACAAACTATTGCATACATATAATTGTGAAAACAATATTGTGACACAAAGTGCCTGATTCCACCATGAACTATGTGCAAAAATTCAATCATAGTAAAATAATTAAACAGTTATAGTGGAACAAATGTCCATAATCAGTGTTCCAAATCAAAGTGCTCTGTGCTCAATAACCATGTCCAGACTGTGCGAGACAAAAAAAAGACACCCTGGAAATAAATAAGTGCTCTTCCTCTCCTCCCAAAAGAGAACATAACGCACTTGCGAAAGGTATATGACCTCTTTTTCTCAAAGAAGGTCAGTCGTGTATGTAATATCCCAGGTGGGTTTATTCTATCCCGTTGGTACACCGAACACTTGAGTAGTGGTGCACCAAAATGAAAATTCTGGTACCGAAACTGAAAATTCAGGATGCACTTGGCCGAAAACCGAAATGGACAGTTTTTAAAAAATATTATTTTATTTAGAAAAAAATATACTTTAATGATAAATTTTTTATTTTTTTTATAAAATATGAAAGATGATGTTACGTCAAGTAAATGGATACCCAACATGTCATGCTTTAAAATTGCACACTCGTGGAATGGCATCAAACTACAGTACTTAAAAAATCTCCATGAGTGACGTTTTAAAAATTTCTGCATGTTACCAGTGTAACGTTACAGAGAAGGTCTACTACTAGATTTATTGATCTTGCTCTGACGTTCGTGGCGATACCTCACATGTGTGGTTTGAACACAGTATACACATGTGGGTGTGGCCTACGTATGTGTTCACCACTGTCCCTTTTTAAAAAAAAAAAAAATTGTAATCATTTTTACTCCTATCACAAGGAATGTATGCATCTCTTGTTATAAAAATAATTAGTGACAGGTCCTCCTGTATGGAGAGATATGAGGTCAATAAGACCCCATATCTCTCCTCTACAATGTAAAGTATCAGATCAAAAAAAAGCATTGATCTAGCGCTTTTAAAAAAATGGCCTTGTTTACAAGGCGCCAGAACTGGAAGTGACATCACTCCGGTCCTCCAAGGGCACAGAGATGAGTGGAGGCCATCTTTCCTTCACTTATCTCTATGCCCAGCGCCAGGATAGTTCGGCCGCAAAGGGTGGCAGTGTCGAGGGGGCGGGGTTATTTTCATATCTTCCAACGGCTGATTAGGGGTGTTTTGACCACCACAATGTTGGTGCACCCCTACACTTGAGAAATTGGATAACTTCATATTGTAGCACCACTCCTGTGCCTTTAAGAGAGACTGCATAAAAACCCCTCGCAGAAGGAAAGAGACAGAGGAACCTCTCATAGTGTAGCAAATTCTATTCATTAGAAAACAGCTTTAAAATTGCACTTAAGTTCATTACATTCAGGCATATACAATCTCTATGATGGAAACCAGGAATGCCGTTTTGCCTCCACTGACCGGAAGTGACGCATCACGGAAGTTTTGCCCTATGCGTTTCGTCAGCACCGGCTGATGTCATCAGGGTTCATAAGACTGGATATTCACTTCCTTTATATTCAGACTGGACGTCATCTTGCCCCCATTCCATCCAATAAGAATCACAGACATCCAAATGCCCAATAATTAAATATTAACCTAAATCGAATCTATACACTCAATTTATAATATATCAATCTATGTTTTGGGAATAGAGAGACTATAATAGGGATATTAACCGCTTAAGGACTGCCCTATAGTACATTTACTGCTGCAGGGCAGCCCCTGTGTGCAGAATCACGTGTATATATACGTGATTCCGCATTTCCGGGTAGGGGGCACGCTCAAGCCCTACCCGCGCTGCTGATCACGGCCCCGGGTGTCAATCACCAGGTCCCTGTTTACCAACAGCCCTTCTCCCTGTCAGTTTGGGCACACTGCTCTGGATGTCTGAGCAGAGCCTCTGCTTACAGTAAAGAACCACCCCCGCCCCCTAGTAACACACTCCCATCAAACAGTTAATCCTTTGATTGCCTCTCATGTCGCTGGGGATGTCAGTGACACCAAGTCAGTTTCCCCCAGTGTCAGAATGCCTGCCGCAGTCCCACTATAAGTCGCTGATCGCCGCCATTATTATTATAAAAAAAAAATACAGTATCTATACCGCCATTTGTAAACGCTATAACTTTGATGTAAACCAATTAATTTACACTTATTGGGAATTTTTTTTTAGCAAAGACATGTCGCAGAATACATTTTGGCCTAAATTTAGGACCAAATTTGATTTTTAAACTTTTTTTTACTGGACATGTTTAATAGCAAAAAGTCCATTTTCTGTCAGTGTCAGTATTACAGCAGTTCAGCCTGTTTAGTCAGGCTCAACAGCTGTAATACTGACACTCGGTGAATATCTCGCCATGGGAACTGTGCCATACTGAAGTCTCTATCTGCTCAACGCAGCTCTGATGAAGAAGGGAGCACCCTTCGAAACACGTTAGCCTTCACCCCCCCCCCCTTTTTTTTTTTTTTGATTTACCTGTAACCCTGTTTAGATTATGGTTACTTATGCCTGTTATACCATCGCTTTTGTGAGTATATTTCCTTATTAATAAAATTAGTCACTATTTATTGAGGTAATGCGCAAGGTTTGTGCACTCTTTCTTTCATCTTCCTCGATGGTGTATTATCACCAGAGTGAATGTGAGAACCGGGACTGAGCAGAATACCTGCTCCAAACCTCGGGAGGAAAAGAATATCTTCATAGAAAAGTAAAATAAGGGCTCATAGAATGTGTCAAAAACTGGGGAAAAAAGTGATTTTTAAATTATGTATTATAACGATGTCAAATGTAAACTGATGGTGACCCCTACTGTGAATAAAATGTAGTGACACGTATTAAATAGTAAAATTCACAGAATAATGTAATCCGCTTATGGTTTAACCAAATACCGTAATATCTATATAAAGATAAGATATATAAAAATAAATAGTTATCAGAACTATAAATACCAAATACACAAAATAAATATATAAACACATAAAATAGGGGGTAAAAAAAAGCAGTGTGCATAAGATGAATATGAGTGACTGTATAAAAATCCTTATAAAAAGTTGTCACAATACTATAAAAATTAAGAGTATAAAAGGTGCGGAAAAATGCATATATAAAAAATCGTAATAATGATGGATTCTATTTTGATCCCAGATATTCGTTAATAACCTTAGTAAAATGAATATAAGATTTTAAAAACTGTAAAAGAAATAGTAGTGGTTGGGATTCATGCCTTGTGGGATATACAGGTGAAACTCGAAAAATTAGAATATCGTGCAAAAGTTAATTTATTTCAGTAATGCAACTTAAAAGGTGGAACTAATATATGAGAGAGACTCATTACATGCAAAGCAAGATAGGTCAAGCCGTGATTTGTCATAATTGTGATGATTATGGCTTACAGCTCATGAAAACCCCAAATCCACAATCTCAGAAAATTTTAAATATTACATGCAATCAATAAAACAAGGATTGTACATAGAACAATATCAGACCTCTGAAAAGTATAAGCAATGCGTATGTACTCAGTACTTGGTTTGGGCCCCTTTTGCAGCAATTACTGCCTCAATGCGGCGTGGCATGGAAGCTATCAGCCTGTGGCACTGCTGAGGTGTTATGGAAGGCCAGGATGCTTCAATAGCGGCCTTCAGCTCTTCTGCATTGTTCAGTCTCATGTCTCTCATCTTTTTCTTGGCAATGCCACATAGATTCTCTATGGGGTTCAGGTCAGGCGAGTTTGCTGGCCAATCAAGCACAGTAATCCCACGGTCATTGAACCAGGTTTTGGTGCTTTTGGCAGTGTGGGCAGGTGCCAAGTCCTGCTGGAAAATGAAGTAAGCATCCCCATAAAGCTTGTCTGTGGAAGGAAGCATGAAGTGCTCCAAAATCTCCTGGTAGACGGCTGCGTTGACCCTGGACTTAATGAAGCACAGTGGACCAACACCAGCAGATGAAATGGCTCCCCAAATCAACACAGACTGTGGAAACTTCACACTGGACTTCAAGCATCTTGCAGTGTGTGCCTGTCCATTCTTCCTCCATACTCTGGGTCCTTGGTTTCCAAATGAGATGCAAAAGTTGCTCAGAAAAGAGGACTTTGGACCACTGAGCAACAGACCAGGTCTGTTTTTCTTTAGCCCAGGTAAGACGCTTCTTGTTTGTTCAGGAGCGACTTGACAAGAGGAATACGACATTTGAAGCCAATGTCCAGGATCCTTCTGTGTGTGGTGGCTCTTGATGCACTGACTTCAGACTCAGTCCACTCCTTGTGAAAGTCCCCAACACTTTTGAATGGCCTTTTCCTGACAATCCTCTCCAGGCTGCGGTCATCCCTGCTGCTTATGCACCTTCTTCCTCTTTTCCCTTCCACATAACTTTCTATTAATGTGCTTTTGATACAGCACTTTGGGAACATCCAACTTCTTTTGCAATTACCTTTTGAGGCTTTCCCTCCTTTGGAGGGTGTCAATGATGGTTTTCTGCACAACTGTCAGGTCAGCAGTCTTTCCCATGATTGTGATTCCTACTGAACCAGACTGAGAGACCATTGAAAGGCTAAGGAACCCTTTGCAGGTGTTATGGCTTAATTAGCTGATTAGAGTGGGACACTTTGAGCCTAGAATATTGCACCTTTTTACAATATTCTAATTTTCTGAGATTGTGGATTTGGGGTTTTCATGAGCTGTAAGCCATAATCGTCACAATTATGACAAATCGCAGCTTGAACTATCTTGCTTGGCATGTAATGAGTCTATCTCCTATATTAGTTTCACCTTTTAAGTTGCGTTACTGAAATAAATGAACTTTTGTACGATATTCTAATTTTTCGAGTTTGACCTGTATACGAAGACAATATAGTCTATATAAAATTACATAGGTATACAGGGAGATGAACCCAGAATATAATGGGATCCTAATCTGTATATTTATAAAACATATTCGTCCATTATTAAGTGGACGGTTGACAGGATATATGGTATTTTTTAAAAAGGTTTCAGTCATATTTAATTATACAGATATGGTAAATAAAATATTCATATTCAACTTTCATCAATAAAACAATTTATGTGTATTTCAACGTTATGGCCTAGAGGTGCCAGTGATTTCATCTCAAATATCCACTTTGTTTCTAATTGGGATATTTTCCTGCGTTTATTGCACCCCCTCCAGTGTGGGCTAAGAATGTCAATACCCACAAATTTCAGACTGTGGATCTCTATGGTGCACGTCCTTATAGTGTTTGGACAATAAATGTTCTTAATATTGTAAACATGTTCTCATTCTATACCTCATTTTCCTTGTGGTTCTTCCAATATACTGTTTATTGCAGGAGCATTCAAGGAGATATACCACGTTTACTGTTGCACGTGATAAATTTATCAATTTGGTAATTCTTATTAGTAACACTCGAAGTGAAGGATGTGACTTTTGGTAGTCTATTCCTGCTCAGAACACAGATCGAGCACTTATTACGTGGGTAAAATCCCTTAAGGTTTCCAAATAATTTAATCTGATTAGGTGGGTTGATATTAGGGGCTATTTTTCTCTGACCCTTGGTGCTCTTCTAAAAACTATTTCTGGTCTTGATGGTAAAATACTCTATAAAATTGGGTCATTGGTTAAATTATTCCAGTGTTTATTAAAAATGTGCCTGACTTCGTAATGCTGGATAAAATAGTTGGTTATAAAAGGAAACACCATCTGGGTTTTGGTTTTATTGGTGTTCGTAATCAGGGTGCTTCTGTAAAAATCTGCAACCGAATGGATAGCTTCGTCTAAAGAAACATTTGTGTATCCTTTTTCCAGAAATCTTTTCTTTAGACCAGGGGTGTCCAAACTTTTTTGGAAGAGTGCCAGATTTGATGAAGTGAACATGTGCGAGGGCCGACCATTTTGCCCGACATTCTGATGAACCATTAACATTAAATGCAAATGAACTATTTTATGCAAAAGTTTATTGAAAACGGCATACTTTTCATTTTGTGACTTGGATGACAAATCTAAACAGGTGTTAAATCACTCTGCCAGCACAGGGAGAAGGAAAGCCCAAATCTCACGAGATCTCGGAGGTCGCGAGATTTGGGCTTTGTTTCTCCTTGCACTGTCTGATGACTTCAAGCGATCCTGAGCACCAATCCATTATAGCCCAAATTGATACCGTATTTTTCGCTCCATAAGACGCACCTCACCATAAGACGCACCTAGCTTTTAGAGGCGAAAAACAGGAAAAAAAATTTCTGAACCAATGGACTGCAGACATAGTACAGGAGATGACCAGAGACTGCGGACATAGTACAGGAGATGGCCAGAGACTGCGGACACAGTACAGGAGATGGCCAGAGACTGCGGACACAGTACAGGAGATGGCCAGAGACTGCGGACACAGTACAGGAGATGACCAGAGACTGCGGACACAGTACAGGAGATGACCAGAGACTGCGGACACAGTACAGGAGATGACCAGAGACTGCGGACACAGTACAGGAGATGACCAGAGACTGCGGACACAGTACAGGAGATGACCAGAGACTGCGGACACAGTACAGGAGATGGCCAGAGACTGCGGACATAGTAAATAATGGTAAATGGTAGCCCCAGTAGTAATTCCCTGCGCACCACCTGGGATCCCTCGGCCCACGTTCCGGACCCCACAGATGAGCTGCCCAATATATAACTTACGGCCCTCCACTAGTGATTCTGTGAACGCCACTGAGGGCTCCAGGGATCTGTCGAGCGGGAATTGACGTCATCAGCCGGCACACAGAGAAGGAAAGCCCAAATCTCACGAGATCTCGGACTTCGCGAAATTTGGGCTCTCCTTCCTGCGCCAGCTGATTATGTCAACAGATCGCTGGAGTCCTCAGTAGCTTTCAGGGAATCACTACCGGGGGCCGTAAGTTATATATTTGGGTAGCTCACCTGTGGGGCCGTTTCAGTCCGGAACGCGGGCCGGACGTTGGACATGCCTGCTTTAGACCGTTTGATTGGAGATAAAAGTCGGACATGTTGTCACAGTTTCTACGAATTCTCGTGAATTGTCTTTTAGGAATATTATTCAGCCAGGATGGATGGTGGCAGCTGTCTTGGGATAAAACTATTCCTGTCCGTTTTTTTAAAAAAACGTCTTCGTAATAATCTTCATTCCATCGTTCATCAATGTCAGATCTAAAAAATCAATTTCATTTCGGCAGTATGAGCGGGTGAGTTTGATATTAAGGAATTGTAGTTGAAGGTGTTAATGAAATTATTAAGAGGGATTTCTTCTTGCCATACGAATAAGATATCTTCTATATATCTTCTGTAAAAGATTAGTTCCGGCCATTCTCTGGCATAGATGATATCCTCCTCCCACCGAGCCATAAATAGATTCACTAGCCTAGGGGCAAATTTGGCTCCCATACCCACCCATCTGATCTGCAAATAGTGTTGTTGCCCAAACCAAAAATAGTTGTGTGTCATCGCAAAATCCAATAAGTTTTTAAACTAAAATGTATGAGTAAAACTTTTTTTATTTTCAAATAATTTTTATTAAATTTTTTCAGTTTTCTTGAACAGGATAACATCATATAGGAACATTCAAGTAAAAGGTTCACAAATGTAAGTTTACAAGACATGAGAAGAAAGAAGAGGTAATAGATCCCCACCATCCGGCTGGGGACCTGTTAAATGTGATCAAGTTTACATGAGAGGTATGCTCGTGGTTCATGAACCATGTTGCAGAACGTGAAACATAAGGAACTAGGTGGGGGTTGAGAAAGGGTAAGAAGAATGGGGAAGGGAAGAAGGAGGGCACCAATGAGCTGTGAATATAGTATCCGATAATATTTAGAACTAGTAATCAGGTGATTGAACAATTGGGGTGTTTTAACCAACGAGACCAATGTAGTGTAAATTTATGATAGGTGGAGTTTCGGAGGGCCGTTCTTCGTTCCATCTCGCATTGTAAATTGAGATCAGCAACAAGACGGGACAATAGAGGGGGCGACGAAGATCGCCATAGTTTAGTGATGTTTAGCTTTGCTGCTGCCAGAATATGTACGGTGATAGTGCGTGAGTGTATGGGGACTTTTTCTATCGATATATATGAAGGAGGGCTAGTCCAGGATTTGGGGTCATTGATGAGTCTATAATTGAAGAAATCATTTGGAACACTTTATTCCAATACGACTTGATGGATTTGCAGGACCATTGCAAATGGAAGAGCGAGCTAGTTTCGCCACAATGTCTCCAGCAGGTGTGTGACTGTTGTGGGTAATACACAGATAATTTGGCAGGGGTTAGATAACTTTGGTGGAGAATTTTCAAATATAATTCCCAGTGGGAACTACATTTGGAGGCTTTGTATGTGATGGCAAACGTTGTTTGCCAGGATTGTGGAGTTGTTGGGAGAAGTAAAATCCTCTCCCAGTTAGTCAGAGAGGACGTATGGGTTGTAAATTGCGCTTCAATTAGTAATGTATAGAAGGTGGATATACCCTTCTTTGGATAAATAGTCTTATGAAAGAAATGGTGTGCTGTAGCAGGAAAGTCTATTTCAAGTGGTATGTTTGTTTTATGGAGCAAGTGGATTACTCGCATAAAAGTGAATTGCTCCTTATCAGGAAGATGGAATCTCTTTTGGAGGGTCTGAAACGAATCTGGTTTTTGAGTATTATAAAGGTCTTGAATATGATATATACCGCACGTTTTCCAAGATGTCAAGTTTAAATGGGGGGAAAGTAAGTGCAGCGATGATAAAGGAGTAGGGATTCGTAGATTATCTTTATGGGAATGCGTATAAGTCAGGAAGTCATGCCAAACCATCAGAGAGACCTGGATACATGGATGCGTATGTAGAGGTCTAGTCTGAGCTATATTGGGGGTACAAAGTAAATCTGTTAGTATACCTGGTGAGTACAAGGAGGATTCCATGATAGTCCAGATTTTGTCTTGGGTGGGGTGCCACCAGTAGAAGAGCTGATCCAATAAGGCAGCTTGATAATAGGATTCTAAATGCGGGAGACCGGTTCCCCCTCTGGAGGGCGGGCGTATCAGAAGGTTTGTAGCATATCGAGGCCGTTTGGAATTCCATATAAATTTATTCAGAATTTTTTGAAGTGTGGAAAAGGAGGAGGGTATAGGAATGGGTAGCGTACGGAATATATATAATATTTTAGGCAGTATGCACATTTTGACAGTCGCTATTCTGCCTAACATTAATAAGGTAGCCGTACGTAGGTTTCTAAGCTCCTGTGGAATTATGTCGAGTAGCGGTTTAAAATTAGCTGTATAGAGTTGCTTGGTATTGGCAGTCAGTTTAATCCCCAAGTAGGGGATATTGTGATTTTTCCCACTGGAAAGGGAATTGTTTTGTAAGCCGGTTTTGGAGTGGAGTAGGGGTATGCAGGTTCAAGATAGAAGACTTGGGTTCGTTAAGTTTATAGTATGAAACGTCTGCGTAGGTTTGTATGTGAGAGCGTATCGAAGTAAGTGATTTGTAAGGGTTCGTAATCATTAGAATAATGTCATCTGCAAAGAGACTGATTTTGTGTTCGTGCTTAAGAAATTTGATTCCTGAGAAACTAGGGTCATTTCTGAGGTTAGATGCTAATGGTTCAATGAGTAAAGCGAAGATTATGGGGGAAAGAGGGCAGCCTTGTCTAGTTCCGTTAGAGATTTGGAACGGTTGTGAAAGCGTGCCGTTGGTGAGAACTCTAGCGGAGGGTTTGGAGTACAGAGATAGAATTGCAGACAGCATCCAATCCGTAATTCCAAATTTTTCCAAAGTGTCATGAATTGCCAGTGGATGCGGTCGAATGTTTCTCTGCATCCAGTGATAGGAGGAGTGAGGGTTGATTTTCCGATTCAAGGTGGTGTAGTAGTGATATGATTCGTCGAGTCGCGTCGGGAGCTTGTCTACCTGGTATGAATCCTACTTGGTCAGGGTGGATTAGAATGGGAAGGTATGGAAGCAGTCGTAGAGCTATTATGTTGGCATATATTTTTAGGTCTGTGTTAAGCAGTGAAATTGGTCTATAGTTCTGAACTAATTGGGGATCTTTACCTGGTTTTGGGATAGTAGAAATTATTGATTGCAGCATATCAGAGGGAAATTCCCCTTTAGAGGCAACGTAGTTATAGAGAACCGAGAGGTGTGTTGTAAGAGTGGGTGCGAACGTTTTATAGTATTCATTGGTGAAGCCATCGTTACCTGGTGATTTGTTCAAGGGGAGTTTGTTTATGGTTTTCTCAATCTCTGTGGGTGAAATCGGCATAGAGAGGGAGGCTAATTTTTGATTGAAAAGATACTTTTATTGCATAAGCATCAAAAACAACATGTTACGTGTAATCGGGGTACATCTCACCCTGTACTGCGACGCAGCGCACCACATAGCAATACAGTTCCAAACATACGATAAATACATTCAGGCCAATAAATACATTCGCTCAGCGGTATGATGCCTGACGTGATGTGCACGGAGGATGAATCCCCCGGACCACCACGTCATGCATGACGCCGCTTACCCCAAAAACTGTAGCATCCTAATACGATATACATTTCCTAGTTACTATGTCATGCACGAAAACGATAACTGAAAAAAACACTATCAACAATAGGCATCGGGTGTGTGGGGGGGGGAAGGGGAGGAAAGGGGGAAACACAGGCCCGAAGCTTTATTGAAGGGACAAAGACACGCAAGGGGGAGTAGGGGGAAGGGGGAAATCTTCAGACGTCCTCTTCCTCCTTAAAGTCCAACAAGGAATAGTCTCTGAGCAGACTGAGGATCAGTCTGCGGCAGTCCTCAATGGACATCCTCTCCCGCTGGAGGGTGAGGCGCTTTCTGGCGCACCATAAAGCGTCCTTGAAACAGCACAGCACCCGCCAGGCGCCGTCAATGTCCTCCAAAGAAAAAGTTCCACAGAACAGTCCATTCAAAACCCCAAAGTGAGTGATGGCTGTCTGTGGCACAAAGTCCTTGAGTTCAGGTTCCAGGGCCCCCAACAGGGCCTGAGCAAATGAGCACTCCCAGAAAACGTGATAAGACGTTTCCTCATGGATGATGCAGAAGGGGCAGTGTCTGTATCTGCTCAGGTTCCTGGCATGCATAAATGTCCTGAGAGGCAGTCCCCCCTGGATAGCCATCCATGCCAGGTCTTTGTGCCTGTTGGTGAGGATGTTAGAAGACACATTCCTCCAGACCACCTTGCAGGTGTCTGAAGGCAGGCCTGGAACCGACTCCAAAATGTCGCTGGCTCGGATGAGCTTGTAGATGGTCTTTGGCTTCCACAAGTCCGGCTTGACTCCCTGCAGCCCTTGCTCCCTGATGAACTTGAAGGTATCCAAGTAGAACCAAGGAGTGTCCCAGTTGTAGGGGATGGAACTATCCCAGGTGTCCCACCCCAGGGACCTCCAGAGAGGCAACAGGAAGAAGCGAGACATTGCGTTCCCGCCAGAGTCCATAGTCCGTCTTGGCAAAGTTCTGCGGACGCAGTTGCAAGCAAAGAACACCCTCAGCTGGGTGGCGATGTCGGGCACGCCCTTACCGCCCTTGAGTGGTTCCTTGAACATGACTGCCCGCTTCACTCTGTCCATCTTGGAGCCCCAGATGAAGTGAAACACCGCCCTGGTGATGGCCTTGCAGGTGTTGACCCGGGGGGGCCAGGCCTGGGCGAGGTACTGCAACACAGGGAGAATCTCGCTGCGGAGTACCAGTGTCTTCCCTTCGATGGTGAGGTCTCTGAGGCTCCAGAGTCCAAACTTTTGGCGCATCTTGGCCAGTCTCTCCTCCCAAGACTTCAGGGCTGCGCCCTCGGCACCAAACCAAACTCCCAAAATCTTCATGAAGTCTGTCTTGATGCCAAAGGGCATGGATGCAGAAGAAGGCAGGAACCACTTTCCGAAGAGCATGACTTCCGACTTCCCGCAGTTGACCTTTGCCCCCGAAGCTTGGCCGAAGTCCTCGCAGGTCTGGACGAGCAGGTCGATGGAGCGCTGGTTGGCACAGAACACCGTCACGTCGTCCATGTAGAGCGACACTTCACTTCCCGTCTGTCTGGTCCCGGTGCGGTGATTCCCCCGATCTCTGGATTCCGTCTGATGCATTCGGCGAAGAGCTCTATACAGCAAACAAAAAGCAGAGGTGAGAGAGGACAGCCTTGTCTGACCCCGGAGAGAACCGGGAAGGGGTCAGTCTTCCAGCCGTTCACCTGCACGGAACTACAGATGTCATTATACATGATGTCAACATATGAACAAAACATTTCCCCGAGACCAAACCTGCGCAGGGCTCTGCACATAAACCCATGGGAGACACGGTCAAAGGCCTTCTCCTGATCAAGACTGACCAGGGCCGCGTGCACACGGCGGTCCTTGATGTATTGGACCGTGTCCCGGACAAGCGCTAGGCTGTCCGCAATCCTGCGGCCAGGAATGCCACAAGTCTGATCCGGGTTGATGATCTGTCCGATGACAGCCTTCAGTCTGTTCGCCATGACCTTGGCGAGGATCTTGTAGTCCACGTTCAGAAGAGAGATGGGACGCCAATTTTTCAAGTCACATCTCTCCCCCTTACGCTTGTACAGGATCGTGATCATCCCCTCCCTCAACGAAGGAGGCATCTTGCCCTCCACCACCATCTCCTCGTACAGCTCGAGCAGGTCCGGGCCCACGAGATCCCACAGCGCTACATAAAGCTCCGCTGGGAGACCGTCGCAGCCCGGGGTCCTGCCTTGCCTAAAGGATTTAGCGGCAGAGTGCAGTTCCTCCAACGTCAAGGGGGCGTTGGTGGCCGACAAACCTGCAGGATCAATAGTGTTAGAGATACCTGACAAGAACCTGTCGGCCGCTTCCGAGTTCGTTTCTTTAGGAGAGTAGAGGTCGGAGTAGTAGTCGCTGACCACTTCCATCACGGCCTCCTTCCCCTTCTGGAGTGTTCCAGTCTTGTCACGCAGCTCCGACAGGGGTGTGTGTCCTGAGTGGAGTTTCCTGAAAAAGAAAGAGTTACACTTCTCACCTTTCTCGAGATGCTCCACTTTGGCACGGAAGACAATGTGCCTGGATTCTTCCTCAAAGTGCTTTTTCAAGCACTTCTTGGTGTCCTCCAGGTCTTGCCTCACGTCCCAGCCACAGTGGTGAAGGTCCTGCAGGGACTGCAGCTGACGCTGCAGCCTCCTGAGTTCCTTCCTCCTGGCACACACTTGCTGGCGTCCCCTGGCCTGAAAGAAGCTGCGCAGCTTGACTTTCACGAACTCCCACCAGTCGCTGACCTTAGGAAAGAAAGCCTTCTCCTCTCGCCAGGCACCGTAGATTTCCCTGAGCTCCGCTAGCAGTTCCTCATCGCCCAGCAGGGTGCAATTCAGCTTCCAGGAGCCTGGGCCCGGGGCAAAGCCCTCTCCCAGATCACCTTGAAAGTGAATGGCCCTGTGGTCAGAGAAAAAGCAGGGAACCATGGAGAACCCGCGGTGCCTGACTGCCCTGGAGGTGAGCACAAAGTCAATCCTGGAGCGCACGGATCCATCGGGGCGGCTCCATGAGTAGTTCACGGAACCGCGCCCCACGGATCCCACTGCGTCTCGCAGGGAAGCCTCTGCAATCATCTCCCGGAGCAGCTTCGAGGTGACGTCGAGTTTTGCGTACATGCTGGAGCTGCGCCCATCCTCCTCTATCGGACAGTTAAAGTCACCGCCGATTACTACTGCTCTCGTTGTGGCGAGTTGCGTCCGCAGGGTTTGGAAAAGTTCCAGCCGCGCGTTCTTCTCCGGGGGGGCGTACACGTTGATGAGCCTAACGGGCTCCCCCGCCCACGAACCATCTATGACCAGAAGGCGGCCACAGACGAGCTCATGGACGGAGTCAACAGTGAAACGTCCTCCCCGGATAAGAACCGCAACCCCTGCAGACTTGCAATCGCCACCCCCAGACCAGTAGGAGGGACCATGGGTCCACTGGGAGGACAAATGAGTGTACCTCCTCAGAGGGGGAAGTGCGCACTCCTGGAGCATGTACACATCACTCTGCTGTGTGGAAAGAAAGGTCAGCACAGTCTGCCTCCTAGACACGTCCTTTATGCTCCTCACATTAATGGAAAAGATAGATATCTCAGCCATCATGGGAAAGAGATGAAGGGGTTAGTCGGCAGGGGCTGTGCCTACCTCCCCTGGGGAGGGGGGGCGACCTCTGTGACCTCTGCAGCCTGACAAGTGTCCTGGCCCAGACCAATCTGATTGAGGACCTCGTTGAGGACCTCATTGAAGTCGGTGGAGAGATCTGGCTCCGACTGGGTCAGAGCCATCTCTTCTTCCACCTCTTCTTCCTCCAGCGTGTCGAGGTCCTCCCCCACGGGGTCCGGGCCTGCGGCATTCTGGAGGACGGCAGGCCGCTTGGTGGCAGAGGTGGTGTCCTCCGCCGACGGGCTGGCCTGCTCCTTCTTCCGCTTCCTGTACCCCGCCGCAGAGTTGCTGACAGGGGTAACAGGGGGAAGGGGCGGGAAGTCCTCCTGGGAGGACAGGTCCGGGGGGGGTGGGACCGGGGCAGGGGCAGGGGGGCAGGGGGGGGTAGGGGCAGGGGGGCCAGGGGCCGAGGGGCCGGGGGCCGGGGCAGAGGGACCAGGGGCAGGGGGACCAGGGGCGGGGGGACCAGGGGCAGGGGGACCAGGGGCAGGGGGGCCAGGGGCAGGGGGACCAGGGGCAGGGGGACCAGGGGCAGGGGGACCAGGGGGACCAGGGGCAGGGGGGCCAGGGGGACCAGGGGCAGGGGGACCAGGGGCAGGGGTACCTGGGGCCTGGGGGGGGTTCCTCTTACCCGGGTCCTTTTGGAGGCTTTTGTGGTGCTGGTTTGGTGGCCGGGCCCTTGCTCAGGGCCCCGGCGTACGTCCTGCTTCTTTCTGGGCAGTCTCTGTAGACGTGCTCGGACCGTCCACAGAGGTTGCAGGTTCTGGACCTTGGGCAATCCTTGGTCTCGTGACCTGCAGACCTACAGAACCTACAAGAAAGCACACTGCATTCCTTACCCTCGTGCCCCGGCTGGCCGCACTTGCGGCATGACTGGGGTAGGTCCGGGTGGCTAATTGGGAAGGCGTAAGACGGGGGAGATTGGTATGACTTAGGAAATTTTCAATCGATGAGGTCGTTGGTTGGGTCGTATTTGAGTCATCTTTTATATTATAGAGAGAATGATAGTAATCCGCGAACGCGTTAGCTATGTCTTGTGGTTTAGTCAACTGAGTACGTGAGATTGGGTGTTGGATCGTGGAAATTTTGTTTTTAAGCCGTTTTTGTTTAATGATTTTGGTAAGAAGAGAATTAGATTTGTTGCCTAGCGCATAGAATTGGGATTAGAGATGAGCGAATCGAACATGACGAAGTGGAATTCGTTCCGAAGATTTGGAAAAATTCTATTCGCAACGAATCCGAAGATTAGCAAACTTCAGATGCACGAATCGAATTTTCCCAAAAATGGCGGCGACATGTGTGGCGACGGAGAAAATGGACAGAGAAGATGGGGCGGGGATCTCTGGGAAGGCGCGCAGACAAGGCACGCTGACCCATAATGCATTCATGACATGTGATCGCATTAGCCAATCAGCAGCCAGCCAGCACTGTGTAATGGTGGAGCTATAAATCGCGGCCATCTTAGAATTCTCCATTAGCCTCCGGTCATTCAAGAGAGACAGACCTGTGTGTATTAAGGGACAGAGTTAGGGCCACAGAGACTTTAGGGCCACAGAATCGTTACTCAGGGCCACAGAATCGTTACTCAGGGCCACAGAATCGTTACTCAGGGCCACAGCTATCAAAGAATCGAAAATTTAAAGTGACATACACCCTTTTTTTTTTTTTTGGTGGCTGTCGTGCACAGTTGGTGCTGCAGTTTGCCGATTGTGCAAAATAAACTGACTTTCTGCTTCACAACCACTATTGTACGTTCAAAGAGTTAAATCCATTTACACGCCGGCTGGCGGTAATATTTTTTGGGTGATTAGTGCATTCCAGTGACATAAACGTACAGTTTACAGCCAACGGCAAGCTGCAATTGACCGATTGTGTACAATAAACTGACTTTCTGCTTCACAACCACTATTGTACGTTCAAAGAGTTAAATCCGGTTTTATTTTTGGGGTGCTTATTGAATTAAAGAGTATGTCAGACAACACGCAGAGGAGGCAATGTTTCAGGAGCAAGCAGACGTGGCAGCAGAGGAAGGGGTCGAGGCAGCACTAGTCGCAGCCAGAGGCCAGTGCTCCCGGTGTCATCCAGCGGTCGTGTCTCCACCGACAACCCTGCCGTCATCGATTGGTTGACTCGGTCGTCTTCCTCTTCCCAGGTCACCTCTGACACCTACAGCCAACGGTCGGGTACGTCAGACACAACCGTTAGTTGGCATGGCCCGGGAGCAAGCCCACTGAAATCACGTGTCCTCGACCTGCCCCTGTCCTTTGGTGTTCCCTCACCAAGCGAAGTATCGCATGCTGTGGGCTCAGCCCCACTGTACAGTGAGGAAGAGCTAACAGAGGGCGGTCAGGAATGGGGGGAGACATCCGCCTCTTCAGCAGCCAGGCGAAGAAGTACTGGCGAGGAGAGTGGCTCGGTAGCCGGTCTAGAGACAGGTCTGTCTCCTGACCCACACGCAGCCGAGGGGGCTAGTAGTGACGCGGAGACCCTAATTGATGATGATGAGGCTGATCGCACTTGGCAGCCTCGTCGTCATCAGGCTATTGCTTCCGCATCATCAGGAGAAGAGGGTGCCAGCTTGGCAGCGAGCAAAACAGTTGGTGGGTTGCCCAGGAGGCAGCAGGGTCGCAGCAGTGTCAGTGGAGCCAAACGGCCACGGAGTAGAGCACCAGCTCCACTGCAGCCTACCACCACGGCCAGTAGTGGTGCCGGTGTGCACGGAGGAAGTAGCAGTCAGCCAGTGAGGAGTAGCGGGGGCAAAGTTTCCTACTCGGCGGTGTGGCAATTTTTCGTCAAGCCGCCCGAGGAAGTAAACGTAGCCGTATGTGGCCAGAAAGTCAAGCGTGGCCAGGGGGCCAATGTTGGGACTACAGCGTTGCGTCAGCATATGCAGCGTCCCCATTCGGTGGCCTGGGAAAACCGTGATAAAGATACGGCGGTTCTGCCTGCCCCAGCCCCCGCTCCATCACCCGCTCCGTTACTTGCTCCGTCACCCGACGTCAACCGCCCTCTATCAGCCAGTCAAGGCTCCAACACCTCTGCTGAGGGTAGTTGTCGCTCGTTGGCATCTTCCGCTCGTTCAGATGCTCCTTCTCCTGCTACTCCTCTTCACGGATTCCGTCAGCAGTCTTTCAGCAGTCTTTCTTGGAATCCGTTTCCAAGAGACAACAGTTTGCGAGCACGCACCCGACGGTGCAGAAGCTGAACGTCCTCCTGTCCAAGTTGCTGGTGCTGCAGTCCCTCTCTTTCCAAGTGGTGGACTCAGCACCTTTCCGAGAAATGATGGCTTGTGCCGCGCCGCGGTGGAGAGTGCCAAGCCGGCATTTCTTTGCCAAAAAGGCAGTGCCAGCCCTGCATTCACATGTAGAAGAGATGGTGGGCCAGTCTTTGAGCATGTCGGTCTCTGCCAAAGTGCACGGCAGCGCCGACGTGTGGAGCTGTAACTACGGTCAGGGACAGTACATGTCATTTACGGCCCACTGGGTGAACGTGGTGCCGGCACAGCCGCACCAGCAACTTGGACAGGTCACGCCGCTTTTGCCTCCACGTTTGCACGTCCTTAGTCCAGCAAAGATGTCCGCCTCTACCACCTCTTCTTCCGCCGTGTCCTCAGCCGCCACCCCCGTGCCAAGTCCCATTACCCGACCGGCATATCACATGTGCAGGGCGCAACGGTGTCACGCTGTGCTGCACCTGGTATGCCTTGGCGAACGTAGTCACACAGGGGAGGAACTTCTGAGTGTAATGAACAGAGAAATCGACAGATGGCTGTCTCCGTGCAAACTGAAAATCGGAACCATGTTGACTGACAACGGAAAGAACATGGTGTCTGCTCTGCGTCAAGGAAGGTTGTGCCATGCGCCATGCATGGCTCACGTGTTCAATCTGGTTGTCAAGCGGTTCCTAAAATCCACCATCCCACTGCAAGACATCCTTAAAATGTCACGTAAACTTTGCATGCATTTCAGCCATTCCTACACCGCAAAGCACACCCTCCTTGAGCTGCAGCGGCAGAACGGAATTCCACAGCATCGCCTGATCTGTGACGTTGCAACAAGGTGGAATTCAACCCTACATATGTTAGACCGCCTTTACGAACAGCGAAAGGCCATCACCGATTTCCTGATGTTACAAGCGGATAAAGGTACTCCCCTGTGTAACTTCGATGTCAGCCATTGGCAGCTCATGCGTGACACCTGCCGCTTGCTCAGGCCCTTTGAGGAGGCCACGCTATTCGTGAGTCGGCAGGACTATGGGATGAACGACGTCATTCCTCTGTTGCACATCCTGGAACAAATGCTGTTAACAATGGCTGGTCAGGGTGCGGTAGACGTGGCGCACTGTCAGGAATCTAGGAATGACCAGAAAGGTGTGGACTGACACAGGGAAACGCAGGTTTCAGGTATAGTATAATACAGGTTATTATTAGCCAGCCAGATATATATATAAACGCACAGTGAGCAAACTAACCTTCCACTAATCTTAGGAGGTGCAGGAACACAGGCGTAGTCAGGGCTGGAGAGGTGGAATGGTCAGGCCGGCCGTAGGGTTCTGTAACGACTGCCTGGTGGTACCTCTAGTGGTCCTCAGGGCAGGATTCCCCAGGGCGCGGAGTCTAAGTCCCAGTCTGCTATTCACCAGGGCCCCTGATGGTGGGGATGGACTTGGAGCAGACAGGAACCAGGTCGCGGCCCCTGAGTACACCTGCTAGTGATAGAGGAATCCGCCAGAGGTATGTGCAGGTACGGCTGGATCCGTGCAGGATGGATGGATGGCAGAGTAGTGAGCGTGGTCAGACGGGCCAAGTCAGCAACGTGCGGGCAGCAAGGTATCAAAGGAGCAGGCAGAGAATGGTCAAGGTCACAAGCCGGGTTCAGTAACTCACGGACAGTGCAGTACAGAGGATCAGGCAGAAGGATGGTCAGGGATGAGCCAGTAGTCAGAACAGGAGACGGTCAACAGGAATCAGGATCAGGCAGGGTCGGCAACAAGGTATCTTCTCACAGGAACTAGGAACAGGATACAGGGGCTCATGGGAAAACATACACCAAGGCCCAGAGCACAGGCCTGGTCATGCCTTATATACACCTTTCTGTAATCAGCCCCAGGTTTGGCTGATTGTGAGCTTCTGGCTGCTAAGAGCACCCGCTGGTCAGCTCTGGTACTGAAGCCCACACGGCAGGAGAGTCCCACCACCAGTGCTGAGAGCACCCGCTGGTCAGCTCTGGTACTGCAGCCCACACGGCAGGAGAGTCCCACCACCAGTGCTGAGAGCACCCGCTGGTCAGCTCTGGTACTGCAGCCCACACGGCAGGAGAGTCCCACCACCAGTGCTGAATCCATTCCTGACACGCACAGATCTCAACGCCACATGACCCCTGTGGGGGCAGGACAGGAAGAAGAGGAGGAGGTAGAGGAGGACATTGGTGCTCAGGAATTGAGTGAAATGGGTGGTTTTTCCACTCAGCGGACAGGAGTGGAGGAGCAGGAGCATCTGGTAGAGGAGGAGGAGGAGGAGACAGAGGACCCAGACGCACCGTGGCAGTATGCTGTGGAGATGGAGGCAGGGAGTCCCTCGCATTCCTAGGCACAAATGGCCCATAGCATGCTCGGTTGCTTGCGTAGCGACAGCCGAATAATAACCATCAGACAGAGGGATGACTTTTGGCTGTCCACCTTGTTGGACCCTCGCTACCGTTCAAAAATGGTGGCCTTTTTCACACCTGCTGAGAGGGAGGCCAAAATAACGTACTATAAAAACCACCTATGTAGTCAGTTGGTCTCTGCCTTTCTGCGCCAACGTCCATCCTCAGACACTGTGGGCCCTGTGCGCTCGCGTTCCGCTGCCATGGCAGCAGGGGAGGGGTGGGGTGGTAGGAGCAGTGGCAGCTCCACCAGCAGCGGCTGCCTCAGTCTGCAGTCGATGATGAGTAGCTTTCTTCACCAGCGCAGTGAGGAAACTACTAACCAGCCGCAGCAGCAGCAGCATCAGGTGGACCTCAAACAACCAGCTCCAGGACCTCAAACAACAGGCTTGGGCCTACTTGGACAGCACCCTGCCAACCGAGGTAGACAATCCCCTTGACTACTGGGCAACGAAACTTGACCTTTGGCCCCAACTAGCTGAATTTGCCCTTGAAAGGCTGTCATGCCCGGCCAGTAGCGTGGCATCGGAGCGCGTGTTTAGTGCGGCAGGAGGTATTGTAACTCCGCGGAGGACACGACTGTCCACCCAAAGTGTGGAGAGACTCACGTTTATGAAAATGAATCAGGCGTGGATTAGTCTGGATTTCAAACCACCAGTTCCTGACACAACTGACTAAATCCGCCATGAATCATGCCCCAAACATGTTATTAGGGACAAATGGAAGACCTCCACCTGATCCGTACATTTGTATATATATTTTATTGAGAGGCTGCTGGTCGGCCGACTCATGTTTTGCACATTTTTAATGACTTATACTCTGCAGGTCGGGCCCCTCATGAATTGGGGTTTTTAAATTATTTATACTTCGCTGGACGACCGTCACATGAATTGAACCTTTTTAATGACTTATACTCTGCTGGTCGGGCCCCTCATGAATTGGTGTTTTTAAATTATTTATACGTCACTGGACGACTGTCACATGAATTTAAACTTTTTAATTATTTATAGTCGACCAGTTCCAGACCGATGGAATAGCAATTTTTTTAAATATTTATTTGACACGTGTTGTCCATCTCATCAATGAGGTGGACTGTTTATTTATTGGCCACGGTTTGGCCCCCTCCTGTTTCTTACATTGTTAACTTGTTGTATCGGTCACGGTTTGGCCACATGTTTGGTTGTCTTGTTAAGATTTTCTGTAATGTACACAGTTACGCTTGACTTGTCGACTTTCCACAATCTACTAAGGTATAGCATCGCATCAAAGTTTTTTTTTTTTTTTGGTCTAAACCATTTCTTATAATGTCAATTTGTAGGATACGCCGCTGTAAGGCGACCTACTTTTTTGTCACTGTGTAGACATCTATTTATAGGCCGATGTTTGGCCAGAAAGATATATTTAGTAATAACCTAGCCATTCAAGCCGCTCACTGAACACCTCGGGAATTGCTTTGTATATCTGTCGCCTTAGAGGCCGCTGTCTGAACAGCTCATGAATTGCTTTCTATATGTGTCGCCTTTGAGGCCGCTGGCTGGACAGCTGATGAATTGATTTGTAAATATGTACTTATTGTCCGCTGTCCGGACAGCTCATGAATTACTTTTTGTATATAGCCTTCCAAACCACTCTCAGAATAAGTCATGATATTCATGCTGTGTATAGCCTTATAGGCCAATGGTCAATCAAGTCATGATTGTTATAGTGTGTATAGCCTTATAGGCCGCTGTCTTTACAACTTTATAATTCCATGCAGTATATAGCCCTATCGGCCACTTTCTGGCATCCAGTTGCTGTAGCCCCCATCACCACACTGTGCCACGGGCCCCTGTACCGCCTTCTCATACTGCTGCCAGATCCATCCTCTGCCATGTGCGTCTTTGTCGTCTGCTCACGCTGCTGGGTTCCAGTTTTAAACCTAGGCCTGTGTATGGCTTCCGAATACTGCTGCCTCCACCGCCACCCTGCGCCATGTGCCTCTGTCGTCTGCTCACGCTGCTGACGGCTTCCGCTTTTTAACCTAGGCCTGTGTATGGCTTCCGAATACTGCTGCCTCCACCGCCACCCTGCGCCATGTGCCTCTGTCGTCTGCTCACGCTGCTGACGGCTTTCGCTTTTTAAACTAGTCCTGTGTATGTCTTCCGAATACTGCTGCCTCCACCGCCACCCTGCACCATGTGCCACTTTCGGGTCTCCTCACACTGCTGCCAGGTCCATACTGATTCATGGCCCCCTGTACCGGCTCCTCATGAACGTGGCTGGGACGTTCAGTGTTGTGCGCATTAAGCCAGACACCAAAGGGCAGCACAGACCTGTTATTACTCGCTCAAGCATGGCTGAACAAAACCAGTCTCTACCACAAATTGGACCCAGACCTGCCCAGGGTCTCGTAACTAGATTGCACGGAGGAGTAGAGTCCGTTATCGGAATTAAATAGACAAAACGCCACACCAAAAAGAGTGGCCATTTCCAACACTTATTGCAGAAAGAGGAACAACCCATTTCATATACGGCCCGTAGACGTTTCACGTCTGCCACATTCAGTCGATTTAAGACGCAAGCTCCACTTCCTGTGGTCTCTGACCGTCGATATACCTTTAAGTGTCAGCTTTGAAGCTATATTCCCTCCGAAGCACTGACACTGGTGCCCTTCCGTCAACATGCCTTTAAGTTTCAGTTTTCAACCATATTCCCCACAGAAGCCAAACTCTTGGGTGTCCCAGAAGCTGCTCAGCGGGTCAGGGCAATAAAGCTCCCGGTTCGCAGGTTGTTCCGTCTTATGGATGGAAGTACGACGGTATATGATCTTCTTCGCACCCACGGCATTACCTCATAAAATTTCTGCATTGCATCTGCAATCACAACGCTGACTTCCCGGATCACCACTCAGCCATTGGACTCTTGATAGTCGTCTCCCCACACTGCTGCTGGGGGGACTTTTTAACCTAGGCCTGTGTATGGCCTTCAATTGAAGCTGCTTCCGCTCCGCCACTCTGCCATTGGACTCTTGATAGTCGTCTCCCCACGCTGCTGCTGGGGGGACTTTTTAACATAGGCCTCTGTATGGCCTTTAATTGAAGCTGCTTACGCTCCGCCACTCTGCCATGGGCCTCTTGGGTATCCCAGAAGCTGCTCAGCGGGTCAGGGCAATAAAGCTCCCGGTTCGCAGGTTGTTCCGTCTTATGGATGGAAGTACGACGGTATATGATCTTCTTCGCACCCACGGCATTACTTCGTAGAATTTCTGCATTGCATCTGCAATCACAACGCTGACTTCCCGGATCGCCACTCAGCCATTGGACTCTTGATAGTCGTCTCCCCACACTGCTGCTGGGGGGACTTTTTAACATAGGCCTCTGTATGGCCTTCAATTTAAGCTGCTTACGTTTCGCCACTCTGCCATGGGCCCCTGTACCGCCTCCTCTTGCTGCTGCCAGGTCCAGAGTGTGTCATGGGTCCCTGTACGGCCTCCCATTGCTGCTGACTTCATCGCCAGACTCTGCCATGTGCCACTTTCAGGTCTCCTTACACTGTTGGTGGGTTCCATTTTGTGATAGGGTGCTGTATGGCCTTCCATTGCTGCTGCCTCCACCGCCACCCTGCGCCATGTGCCTCTGTCGTCTGCTCACGCTGCTGACGGCTTCCGCTTTTTAACCGAGGCCTGTGTTTGGCTTCCGAATACTGCTGCATCCACCGCCACCCTGCGCCATGTGCCTCTGTCGTCTGCTCACGCTGACGGCTTCCGCTTTTTAACCTAGGCCTGTGTATGGCTTCAGAATAATGCTGCCTACACCGCCACCCTGCGCCATGTGCCTCTGTCGTCTGCTCACGCTGCTGCCAGGTCCATACTGATTCATGGCCCCCTGTACCGGCTCCTCATGAACGTGGTTCAGCGGGTTTGCATCACTTAACGGCAAATCGTTGACAAATGCTGGGACGCTCAGTGTTGTGCGCATTAAGCCAGACACCAAAGGGCAGCACAGACCTGTTATTACTCGCTCAAGCATGGCTGAACAAAACCAGTCTCTACCACAAATTGGACCCAGACCTGCCCAGGGTCTCGTAAGTAGATTGCACGGAGGAGTAGAGTTCGTTATTGGAATTAACTGTGAGGGACTTTTAAACCTAGGCCTGTGTATGGCCTTCAATAGAAGCTGCTTCTGCTCCGCCACTCTGCCATTGGACTCTTGATAGTCGTCTCCCCACGCTGCTGCTGAGGGGACTTTTTAACATAGGCCTCTGTATGGCCTTCAATTTTAGCTGCTTACGCTCCGCCACTCTGCCATGGGCCCCTGTACCGCCTCCTCATGCTGCTGCCAGGCCCGTAATCTGCCATGGGCCCCCGTACCGACTCCTCATGCTGCTGCCAGGCCCGTAATCTGTCATGGGCCCCTGTACCGCCTCCTCATGCTGCTGCCAGGTCCAGAGTGTTTCATGGGTCCCTGTACGGCCTCCCATTGCTGCTGTCTCCATCGCCACACTCTGCCATGTGCCACTTTCAGGTCTCCTCACACTGCTGGTGGGTTCCATTTTGTCATAGGGTGCTGTATGGCCTCCCATTGCTGCTGCCTCCACCGCCACACTGTGGCTCCACACTCTGGTTTTGGCCCCGTGACTGCCCAAATGAGTGAAGTGTGCGGTGATTCTAAGATCGACTGCACTCATCTGCATGTCATACTGACTGACAGTATTATTTCTCTTCCCCAGCAGACTCCAAGGGCATTTAAATTAAAGGTACAGTGTTCTGCACTAATATAAAGGCTCTCTGAAGCCTAGAAACACCCTTTTTATAAGTTAAATTCGCAGCGAATATATTCGGCTCGAAGCAAATTTATTCGGCGAATTCGCCGAACCGAATTTTTGAATAATTCGCTCATCTCTAATTGGGATCATAAGCACGTAAGAGAATAGTACGTAGTGTATTCCTATCTCGGTTTAAGGTCGTGGTGGGGTTCGGATTATGTTTGTTAGTGTCTTCGTTTTTGCGTATAGAAGCTAGGAGTTGGTCAATTTGCTGGGGCCTTTGTTTTGTAATGCGAGAATTTAGTTGGATGAGGATACCTCTCATATAAGCTTTATATGTTAACCAAAGTGTGGTAATAGAGATATCCAGAGTGGTGTTAATTTCAAAAAAGAGGTGATGAGCATCTAATATAAATTTTTGGTTTTCTGGGAGTTTCAAAAGTGTAGAATTAAGTCTCCATATGGGTGGAATCGCTGACCGTCGGTTGTCGTCCAAAGAGACGCTGATCGGTGCATGATCTGACCAAGTTATAGTATCGATTTTGGATGAGGACACATGTTGTAAAGTCCATTTGTCTGTGACGAACATGTCAATTCTAGAGTACGAGAGATGTGGGGGCGAAAAGTAGGTGTAGTCTCTCTCTGAACCATGTTGGCATCTCCAAATATCGTATAAGTCATGATCATGCAAGAAGCGGTTGAAGTCAAGATTGGTGGGTTTCTTGTTAGACGAGGAATCTATAAGTGAATTGCCAAGAACATTAAAGTCTCCTCCGATAATGAGTCTACCCCGCTTGTGTCGGGAGATGAGATTGTAGAGTTTGCGGTAAAATCTTAGTTGTTTACTATTCGGGCCGTATATGTTCACCAATGTATACGTAAGCTCGTTAATTTGGCATATCAAAATAAGGTATCGCCCTTGTGGGTCGATTATGGTGGAGGTGAGTTGGAAAGGGAGAGCGTCATTAACAGCAATAATAACTCCGTTCTTCTTTTTAACATTTGTTGCCATGAATTGTTGAGAGAATCGATGAAGATACAATTTAGGGGTCTTTTCTGTGGCGAAGTGAGATTCTTGAATAAAGAATAGGTCTGCTTGAGATTTTCGGATTTCTCTTGATAGCATCGATCTCTTGAATGGGGAGTTGAGGCCTCGTACATTAAGAGATGTAATGGTAATCATTTATAGGCTGATTTTCGGAGTGTAGGCATATTTGGGGTGTTCTTTGATAATATTCGGGGTCAGAATACTTAAATCCAGTGTTCGAGGTATATAGCTGATGGTGCCATGGGAAGGGATAGGTGGAAAGGAACGAACAAGAGTAAAAAAAAACTTGCGTAGAACGCAAGTAACCAATGTAGCCCGGATCGCTACTTCAAAAATGGGGGAATCAAACAGGTTTTGACCACCGGAGGGGTCATACCCATAAAAAATTTTGCAAAGGAAAGTCATTAGGTATAGGCTGATCGCCAGAAATAGGAGTGTTCAGAGAGAACCGCCAGGGAAAAACATAAGCGCACGTAGACGCGTTCCGTGCCGCTAGGCCCTTCAAGTCGCTTCCATATTTTGGATGGGATCAGGGTTGTGCTTCTGAGAGTCTGCAGGCAAAATGCTCCAGGCCTTAAGAAAGTCCAATCCAGCCTCCAAATTTTTAATAGTATAAATCCTGCCTTGGTGTCGCACTATTAATTTTGTTGGGAATCCCCATTGATAGGCCATACCATGATTCCTGAGCGCTTTTGTGATTTGATATCATCTTTTTCCTATTGGAAAGTGTGGCCTTGGACAGATCAGCATAGAGACGCAGATTTGCATGAGAGGGTGGGAGTGGAGATGGGTTTCTTGCCGCCATCATAATTCTCTCTTTAACGTGGTAGAAATGTATGCGAACAAGTACATCTCTAGGGATGGATGCTGACAGGAATGAAGGCTTAGGAAGTCGATGTGCCCGATCGATCGTGGCCTCTACTTCAGAGAGTGTTGGAATTAAAAGCTTGAGGAAGTGTTGCAGATACGGTAACAATGCTTCATTAGACACTGTTTCTGGGACCCCTCTGAATTTGATATTGTTACGTCGCGATCGGTCCTCCATGTCAGCTAATTTCAGATTAATTTGTTCGATGTCTGATACGTGATCTGTATGAGCATCAATCAAATCATTGTGTGCCTCTATGATGTCTGCTATATTGGTCTCAATATGGTGGATTCTGTGTTCCTGTCTTTGCACTAAAGCAGTAATTTGGGTTAATGGCGCAGAGATATCATTATGTAAAGTTTGACGCAGTGATGTCAGCATGTTCTTCATGCAGATTTCGGTCAGTGGTTGATCAGACGCTGGAAATGCGTCTATGTCAGGCAAGGAGGAATGTGGTGGCTGGGGTGGAAGGTTTAGGGCCTGGCAAGAGTCCTCAGGGTCACTTTCTAACCGTGGCCGTGATTTGGCTGGGCTGCAGGTCGTGGGTGACAGTGGGGGTGACAACTCACCAGGGTCCCCTGTGTAAAGTCGGTGCTGCAGCCTGGGATCCAAGCTCTGGGACCTGTAGTCCTCCTCCTGGCCGTTGCTGCCTCCCCGCATGTCTGTATGGCGGTCGCCATCTTGGTTTCCCGGCATAACAGCCGGGAAGAAGTTTGTCAGCTTCCCTGGCTGCCCCGGGCTTTTTTTCCTGCGGGGCATGTCTAGTGGGCTGCGGGCACACCACGGGAGCTGCCGTGTGCTCTTAGTTCTCCCTGGGGTCTGAGTGAGCCGCTTCAATGCTGGCGGGTGGACGGAGCGGGAACTATCGCGCGTCCATCCTCGAGCCGGCCGCGCATGCGCCCCCGTAAAACTTTTTTTAAAAATACCATATATCCTGTCAACCGTCCACTTATTAATGGACAAATATAATGGTTTATAAATATGCAGATTGGGATCCCATTATATTCTGGGGTCATCTCCTTGTATACGTATGTAATTTTATATAGACTATATTGTCTTTATATATATATATATATATATATATATATATATATATATATATATATCCCACAAGGCATGAATCCCAACCACTACTATTACTTTTACAGTTTTTAACATATATTCATTTTACTAATATTATTAACGAATATCTGGGATCAAAATAGAATCCATCGTTATTACTATTTTTTATATATGCATTTTTCCGCACCTTTTATACTTCTAAAAAGTTGTCACAATTCTATAGAAAATTAAAAGGATTTTTATACAGTCACTCATATTCATCTTATGCACACTGCTTTTTTTTCCCCCCTATTTTATGTGTTTTATATATTTATTTTGTGCATTTGGTATTTATAGTTCTGATAACACTTTTATTTATTTTTATATATATTATCTTTATATAGATATTATGGTATTTGGTTAAACCATTAGCAGATTACATTATTCTGTGAATTTTACTATTCAATATGTGTCACTGTTTTATTCACGGTAGGGGTCACCATCCGGTTACATTTGACACAGTTATAATACATATTTAAAAATCCTGTTTGTCCCAGTTTTTGACAGTCTGTGCCCTTATTTTACTTTTCTATGAAGATATTCTTTTCCCCCCCCGAGGTTTGGAGCAGGTATTCTGCTCGGTCCCGGTTCTCACATTCACTCTGGTGATAATACACCATCCCCTCCAAGAAAATGGCTGCCATCTAACCCGGCCCGGACTCCGGCAAGATGGCTGCGATTGTCACGTGACCACGGATCACCTGAAAAATGGCCGTGGTCATCTCCATGGTGTTTTGGAGCCTTGAGTCTGAAAGGGAGTTTTGAAAGATGTCAGCAATGGGTGCGCCCCTGAGGACGTGTTATTACATGAAACGTGTTGGGTGGAGCCCTATTGCTGACCTCTAGCCGCCGCTACTAATGAGCGGCGGCCATTTTGGTACTTTTATTTATTTATTTATTTATTTTATTACTCCACGTGGATACGTTTTTATGTTACTTGCTATTATTACCTTAAATAAAATACTACACTATAAGTACCTTTCTGGCTCCTGTGGCTGAGCTAATTCCCCCCAGGACCACCAGGCACCCACCCTGACGGATGTAATATAATCCAATGCGCATTATAATTTATGGTCTGGTCTGGTGAGTGTACATCCGTACCAAGGGTATAGATCTGTACCAAGGGTGGATTTCCTTTTACAAGCTTTTGCACGGTTACTCTTCACGATAACTTCACGTGCCAATCATAGGTATTTCTTCAGCTGATATCTTTGCACAAGAGACGTTTTAAATTCACGAATGCTCTGATGAACTTATTTTGTTGCATTTTATGTCATCTTGAACTAGTTATATTAATATTCCACTTTCAGCACTTTCCTTACATTGAGTTTAAGTCACATGCGTTGATGGAATTTATGACATGCATTTTTTTAGTGCTGCACTAATATTTTAGAAATTGTGATTCTGGGACTGTTACCTATACTTTGAGTGCTAGCTGCTTTTAATTCATTTGAATATATATAATTTTAATATCATATACTGCATTTAGCGCTCGATCTATTATCTTTTCTACATTGTTCCGCAACCAACAAGAATTCGCACACAGGCCTGTAGAGCCCCTAGTATCCTTCCAGATGTGCTTGCAAATCCCGATTGGCAGCCCACAAATTCTGCAGCACCCGTACTTCCCCCATTCACTGCCCAACCCGGAATTCAGGTGAAAACAGCAAATTTAACTACTCCCCTTGATTTTTTGGAGCTATTTTTCATGGAAGATCTGTATGCATTGATTGTGGATCAAAGCAATTCATATGCACAACAATTTATTTCCGCCAACCCAAATTCGAACCTTACCAGATCATTCGAATGGAAACCCATCACTGTTTCCGATTTTTAAAATTTTGTTTGAGCCTAACCCTCAACATGGGCATTACTAAAAAAAAAATGAATTGCGGGTGTATTGGTCCACAGACCTGTGTCATCATATGCCGTGTTCTCTGCTGCTATTTCAACAACAACACACTCTGTCATCCTTGGGTTGACCCTGAATTTGACCAGCTCCACAGAATTCAGCCCCTCGCAAATCACCATAAGCAAAAATTTGCAGATGTCTATACTCCCCAGCAAAAAATCTGCATTGATAAGTCCCTCATTAATTTTTCTGGCCGTCTTGCATTCAAACAATTTCTCCTCAGCAGGCATGCCAGATATGTCAAGATGTATAAGACCTGTGAGAGGGCAACAGGCTATACTTATAAGTTTCGGATTTACGAGGGAAAAGATAGTCACGTGAAACCTCCCGGATGCCCAGACTACATGGGGAGTAGTGGTAAGATAGTTTGGGACTTGGTGTCATCCTTTTTCCATATGGGGAACCACTTATACGTGGATAATTTTTATTCAAGCGTGCCACTATTTAGTCCTTTGTATAATCCTGGGATTGGCGCATGTGGCACCGTGCGACCTAATGTGTGTCCACCATTAGAAGTGGGTGGATGCAGGGAGGTATATTCTAATGGTGGGCATACCACACACTTTTTCTGGCAGAGATTTCTTCTCTTTTTTTTCATTCAGCCCACAGGCTGCATACAAAAAAAAGAACATACTGTATATACCCAACAAGGACCAACGACGTACTGGTACATCACTGGACTTTGAATGGTTATACCAGGATGATGCCTACAGCTGCAGGCATCATCCTGGTATCGTTTTTGCAGTCGGCGATCGGCCTTCATGTAAAAGCAATCCTAGTGGCTAATTAGCTCCAGGATTGCTTTTACAAGCAGCAGGAGACGATACACCCCTCCTCCCCCGCTGGTTTCCATGGCCTTCTCGGGCAGTCCCATGTTATCGAGGGAACCCGAGAGAATGCAGACGGTGTTTCTGCCAGCTGACCATAGAGCTGATTGGAGACCGGAACGGTGCCAGTCATCTCTATAGTCTAAGAAATCTGAAGCTATGAGCATTTTATAACTTCAGTTTTGCAGGATATAAACAGCGCCATTTGTAAATTGGAAAAGCATCTGATGACACCGATCTTGGTGAGATTAGATAATGTAAAGGCAGAGGAGATATCTAGAGTCTAATAGACCCCAGATTTCTCAAAGAGAGAATATATGACAATGCCCATTGAAGTTATAGGGTATATTTGCATTCCCTGTGATAGCATTAAAAGTGATCAAAAAAAAAAATTAAAGGGAAAGTGTAAAAATAATTAAAAAAATCAAAATAACGCGTGCGCGTTGACTCAGTACCGGTACATAAACAGCGGTTGCACCATGCACGTGAGGTATCGTCAAGAACGTCAGATCAAGGGCAGTAATGCTAGCACTAGACCTCTGTAAATCTAAAGTGGTAGCTTGTAAAGGCTTTTAAAGCATTGCCTGTGGATATTAAAAATGTATGCAGGACGTCGCCATTGCACGGGGCATGTGCAGTTTTAAAGCATGTCATGTTTGGTATCTATTTACTCTGCATACCATCATCTTTTATATTTTGCCAAATAATTTGCCAATATATTGTGGTTTTGTGCATTAAAAGTAAAAAAAGTGTATTGTTTTCAAACAATTTGCGTCTGAAAATCGCTGCTCAAGTACTATGTGACTTTAAAATTTTTAGCACCCACCATTTTATTCACTAGGATGTCTGCTTTAAGAACATATGTAATGTTTGGGGGTTCGAAGTAATTTCCTAGCAAAAAATACTGTTTTTTTTTTTTCTTCATGTGAACAAAAAGAAAAGGCTTGGTCTTCAGGTGGTTAGAAGAGTGAATGATGTGTGGCATAAACTTCTAATGTTGGGCATAAAATGCCCCCACCCCCCAAAATGACCCCTTTTTTTGAAAGTAGACACCCCAAACTATTTGCTTAGAGGCATGTTGAGTCAATACAAGAATTAATTTAGTTTTTTTACCACAAGTTTTTGGAAAATGACAAAATAAATTTTTTTTTATTTACACAAAATTGTCTTTTAAATAATTTATTGCTCATGCATGCCATGGGTATATGTGCAATTACTCCCCAAAATACATTCTGCTACTTTTCCCGAGTATGGGGGTACCACATGTGAGAGACTTTTTGGCAGTCTAGCTGCATACAGGACCCCAAAATCCAATAAGCACCTTCAGCCTTTTACAGGACTTTATTTCCACATCACCCTTCCTGACTACCTATCACAGTTTCGGAGGCTCTGTAATGCCAGGATAGCACCAACCCCCCCCCCCCCCAAAACGACCCATTTTTGGAAAGTAGTCACCCCAAGGAATTTGATAAGAAGCATGGTGAGTATTTAGCAGATCTCGTTTGTTGCCACAAGTATTTGGAAAATGAAGAAAGAAAACAAACACATTTTATATTTTCTTTGTTCTATATTTCAAAACCTTGTGTGAAAAATTAGATCTGCAAAATGCTCACCATGCCTCCTTTTTAAATTCCTTGGGGTGTCTACTTTCTAAAAAGGGCTCCATTTGAGGGGGTTTGGTGCTATCCTGGTATTTAAGGGCCTCCAGAACTGTGATCGGTAGTGAGGAAGTTACGCACCTTTAGGCTTTCAAAGTGGTCATTGGATTCCAGGTTCCTATATGTGGCTAGGCTCCCAAAAAATCTCACACATGCGTTATCCCCATGCCCAGTAGAAGTAGCAGAATGTAAAAAATAAAAATAAATGTTTTGTCATTTTTTTCAAAAACTTGTGGAAAAAAAAAAATCTTACATGAACTCAATATGCCTCTCAGCATATAGCTTAGGGTATCTACTTTCCGAAAAGGGGTCATTTGGGGGTGTTTGTACTGTCCTGGTATTTTAGCACCTCAAGAAATGTGATGGGCAGTCAGTAAAAGCTGTGTAAATTCCTGCTGTAACTTTCACACAAAGCAGTCCCACTTATTGGGATTTTTTTAACTAAAAACATGTAACAGAATACATTTTGGTCTAAATTTATGATGAAATTTGAGTTTTTTTGGATTTTGTTTTTATGACAGAAATGAGAAAATATCCTTTTTTTCCTGTTTCAATATTTTTATTAAAGTTTTTTGTTTTAAGAATATAACAAGCTCAAGATACGCCCACGCAGGGGCAGAGCAGAACAATAACACATAAACAGATACATCCTGCTGACTTGTATTAGCCAAATAACATAATGTCCAATGACAAATGACATCAAGGAGGGACGGCAAAAAACCGAACCAAATAATAGCAGCAGTAATCCAACATAGTACTGGAAAAAGAAGAAAAAAGGTTAGAAGAAAGGATAAAGAACGTAAGACGACAAAAAAAAAAAAAAAAAAAAGGAATCGGAAAGAAAACATGGAGGAAAGAGAAAATAGAAGAATCATGGATCCAGGGCTAGCACAGGCAGCAACTATAAGAGGCCATAACTAGTAGGAGGCAAGGATGGCAAGGAATAACGTATCCAAGGTTCCCAAACCTTAAGGAATCTTGGATGAGAATCGTGAAGAATGCTAGACATCTGTTCATTAATCAACATAGCATTCATCTGCGTCTTCACCCCCTGGAAGACAACCAAAGGGGTTCTCCAAGCTTGAGCTATAGCACGTTTTGGCTGAAATAAATAGGTAGTATGCCAATTTCTGCTCAGACCTAGATAGACCCAAAATTGGACAATGCAGAAGGGCCACCGTTGCGTCCCTACGGACCGTAATATGTAATAGCTTTTGTAGCAAACCAAAAACCCTAGACCAGAAGCCTATCAATCGCGGGCATGACCACCAAATGTGCAAAACGTCCCCGCATAGACCACAGTTCCGCAAACCCCTATCTCCGCCAGTCAGATTAAAGTGAGCAGTCCGTGCCAGGACCCAGTACCACCGCAGGAGAACTTTGTAGTCTGCCTCAAGTGTGACTGTATTGAATGAACATTTCGCCATCATCCCCCAGGCCCTACGCCTATTCTTCGACACAATCGAGACACCCAGATCTTGCTCCCATTGAGAGACACAAGACAGGGGTGGTGAGGAGGACCTACTGTTAAGGGAGGCATAGATTACAGAAATGAGACCAGGGGACCCTGGGGAATGCTGACAGATGTTTGCGGTAAGGGTATGTAGAGGTACGACGGAGGGATAAGACCCAGTGGCGTAATTGCAAATACCGATGATATTCCCGTGGCGGGACCCATCTTGAAGAGACTCCCATGATGGAAACATACGAGCGCTCAGAAAATCATGTACATTAACAAAGCCATGGGAGGTCCACCAAAAGAAAGAAGGGGGATGTTCTAGGCCTAGTGGAAATAAAGGATTATGCGTAATCGGCAAAAGAGGTAGAAATGATGAAATCAAATTACCCGAATATTTTACAGAATCCCAGGTTCGTAAACTGTGAAGCATGATAGGGCTCAAATCCAGAGGGCGCAACTTAGGTGGGAGCCAAAGCAATGTAGATAAGGAAAGGGGAGCACAATTGGGTAATTCCAAGAGTACCCATAACGGGATATCTGTCGTCGCATGAAGCGTAGACAACTGGGAAATCTGAGCCGCCAAGTAGTATCTAGAAACATGTGGAACTCCCAAACCTCCCAGTAATCTATGAGTATACAGAGTGGCTCTAGGCACTCTGGGACGTTTATGAGCCCAAATAAAACTGAGAATCCGGCTTTGCAATACATCAAGAAAAGCTGCAGGGACCTGAATAGGGAGAGTGTGGAAAAAGTACAGGATCTTAGGCAAGATAGTCATCTTGACAGCATGTATCCGGCCAATCCATGATAAAGAAGGTAACTGCCAAGAATGAAGCAGGGAAGTAACAGAGCGCAATAAGGGGTAATAATTAGCTGAAAATAAGGCAGAGTAGGAGGAAGTAAGTGTAACGCCAAGATAAGCCAGAGAATGGGATGCCCAATGGTAGGGAAATTGTGTCTGCAACCGTTCAGCCAGTTCAGCAGGGAGCGTAATATTCAATGCCGTGGTTTTAGACAAATTGATGCGAAGGCCAGATATGGTCGAAAACCGGTTCAATATGACCTGCAGATTGGGGAGAGTGATGAGAGGATTGGTTAAAACCAAGAGGGCATCATCCGCATAAAAGTTGGCCTTGTATTGGGTGCCGGCATAGGTGACACCAGAAATATTCAGGTGATTTTGAATGGCTGCAGCTAAAGGTTCAAGAGCGAGAACAAAAAGAGCAGGTGATAATGGGCATCCCTGTCTTGTGCTCCTGAAAATAGGGAAGGATGAGGGAAAAAAACCCTGCATATTTAACAGAGGCTGACTAATATAAAGCTGAGATCCAAACAAGAAATGTCACCAAACCCCCATCTAGACAGCGTATATGTCAAATATTACCAAGAAAGTGAATTGAACGCTTTATAAATGTCCAGGGATAAAAGAAACCCTGGTATCCTGCGGCGATGTAAAATATGAATGAGATGGATGACTTTACGGATGTTATCAGCAGCTTGTCGCCCTGGAATGAAGCCAACCTGATCTCGATGAATAAGTGAGAGTAGATACTTATTAATTCGGGTGCTCAAAACCTTTCCCAGAATCTTCAAGTCCACATTTTAGCAGCGAGATCGGTCGGAAAGCTGGCTGTTCAAAAGCATCTTCCGCTTTCTTTAGGGATCATAGTAATATACGCCTGAAGAGACTCCAAAGAAAGCCGGAAACCCTGCTTCAAAGAATTGAAAAAGGCATTCAAATGTGGAACCAGAATGGTGGCAAATTTTTTTTATAGTAGAACCCAGAAAACCCATCTGGGCCCTGGAGCCTTGGATGCCTTCAAATATTTGATGGCTTGGTAGAGTTCAGATTCAGAGATATCCGCATTCAGGGCATCTCGGGCTGCAATGGACAGAGGGTAGGTGCAGCTCAGCGAAAAAACTATCAGCGTGTTCAGCGACAAAGGTGTTCGGTTTGTGGTAAAGAGAGGACAAAAAATCCGCAAATCTATGAGTAATCTTCACAGGGTCCGAGGTAAGGCCACCGCCCCTCATTCGGAGTTGAACAGGTTTATGCGTGCGTGGTATATGCGTTTTGCTAATAATATACTAGTATAATAATTATAAACTCATTAAAATCTAGAAAGTATATAAATATATACAGGTGCCAGTGTCCATAAAAAAACACATAATCCTGACATGCGAGGAAAACAAATCAATAAGATGTGGTCTCCAAGTGATTCCGTTAAATCCCAGTGTGCTTATTCTCCTTCAGGTGGGTGCCAATAGGTGTATAAAATGCGCACTCGCCAGATGCGCCAATAAAAAGCGTGTTGTATCATATAATCCTGGTCATTCACGGGTCCCTTTAGGGGTAATCCGGGATGTGGCCTGGGGCTGGATGGTCTCCCTTGGGTATCAGGATATGGTGGCTGGTACAGATAACTCAGCCTCTTCCGGGCGTTGGGACAATCACTGGAGATTTGCTGGGGGATTAAGGTGCTCAATGCGGAGCAAAAATTAGGGATAATCCCATGGTGTAGTACTTCAGTAATACTTTATTAGTGGTAATGATTAAAAAAGTTGTCTGAAAACCCGTACAATACTGCAGTAAATGATAAAGGTATAATAATGGTATTTTGCATAAATGTTACACTGACCAGCTGATAAAATAAGGTGGCCGTCAGACCTCCGTGATCCGACGGCTTGACGTCAACGGCCCCTGCAAGCCGTTGACGTCAAGACAACATCTTATTGACTTGTTTTCCTCACGCATGTCATGATTATGCTTTTTTTTTTTTTTTTTTTTTTTTGTGGATACTGGCACCTTTATATATGTATATACTTTCTAGATTTTAATGAGTTTATAATTATTCTACTAGTATCTTTTATTAGCAAAACGCATATACCACTCACGTGCGTTTATGTAATTTAGATTGATTATTTTTACATATTTTCTCTTAGCACTGCACCAAGATATATTTTATTGATTATTGGGAAGGCATATGGTTTCCCCTCTAGTGTGTTCAGCTGCTTCCATTCCATTTTAGTTTGTCATTTTTATCATTAGCGCTCGCTTTATTTCCTTTTAGTTTAGGTTTATGCGTGCAACAAAGCGAAATTAAGTTTCTTGGCCATCATTGGTCCCAGTTTATTGGCTCATGTATAAAACATAAGTCCAGACCAACGTAAGGCCTTCTCAGCTTGTGTAGTGGAGAGATCAAGTTCAGCTGCCAGCACATCTCGAGCTTTCCTATTGGCCGTAGTGGGGCAGGCTTTCCAAGTAGCGTCCACCATGGCCAATCTCTAGGTCAATTCCAACATCCTCTTCTCTCTGACCCATTTCCTGGACGAGGCGATCTGAATCAAATGACCCCTAATGGTAGCTTTGTGAGCCTCCCACAGAGAGACTGCCATGGATTCAGAACCCATATTGTCCGTAAAATAGGACTGAATGTGCGAAAGAACCTGGGAGCAAGAAGCCTGAGTGGTGAGCAGGGATTCATTGAGTCTCCACAGAAAAGAGGGCAGAGCCATACCAGAAAGACACAGTGAAAAGAACAACTGGTCATGATCAGACCAGGGCGAGGTCAAGATTACAATCTTTTGAATTAAAGATAAATGTTTGAAGGAAATGAAAACGTGATCTATTCTACAAAAGCTCAAGTGTGGGGCCAAATAAAAAGTGTATTCCCGCGACGTAGGATGCATTTCCCGCCAGACATCAACCAAACCATAAGCTTGTAGCGTATCATGCAATTTAGATTCCTGAGAAAGATCGTGGTTAAGGGTCCCTCCCGTCAGGTAACGGCGATCGACAGATGAATTAAGAGCAACATTCGAACCACCCAGCAATAAGCGAATACCACGTTGGTGGTGCGAAATCACCTTCAACAAGTGAGAAAAAATTTTGTTTTGAAATCTATCTGGCGCGTAATAACCCCCCAGGGTCACCTCCTGGTCCCAAAGGGTACCCCGGAGGAGCAAATGCCTACTGGTGGGATCAGCTATTTCTAGGTTGCAAGTAAATAGCAGATTGCGTCTAAAAGCAATCACCACGCCCCTATGCTTCTAAAGGGCCGAAGCAGAGAAAAAGGTCGGATTATGGTTAGAGAGGTAGCCCGGCGCGGAGGATTGAGAAAACCTTGTATCCTGAAGACAGACTACGTCCACGTCCAGGGACTTAAGAAGATGGAACACTTTAGAACGCTTGGTCGGAGAATTAAAACCATGGATATTTTGAGAAAAAAATCTTCAAAGGTTTTAAAGCCATACTGAGTCGAGGTAATTCAGCAGCCCAAGTACGCTAGGAATAACGGTCCAATCCTCAAATGCAACCTTACCTTGGGCTGCCTCGGATCTGTGAGAAAAGGAAAAAAAAACAGACAAGAAACAAGAGGCAGAAGAAGAAAATATACACCCTGTTCCAAATTATTATGCAAATTATATTTTTCTCATTTACCTAAATAATTGATGTAAATAACAGTCAGCATAATTCTCATGTTATCAACAATTAAGAGTACAATTCAAATTTTATTGAACAAACCTCCTAATGATAACAGTATTTTTTTTAAACATAAAAAACTTACAATGCACTGTTCCAAATTATTATGCACAGTAAGTTTCAAAACACTTTATAGGTTGTAAAGAACTGAAAATTGTCATTTGTTGTGTTTGCAGCATATTTACTGAAAATAAAAGCTATTTCAATGAAACTTTTAACAACATATTAACTTTTTAAACATTTTGACAGGTCACGTTACATTTTAACATAGGACCCCTTATTTGATAGCAGCTTCACAAGTCTTGCATCCATTGAACTTGTGAGTTTTTAGACAGTTTGTGCTTGAATTTGTTTGCAAGATGTCAGAATAGCCTCCCAGAGCTGCTGTTTGGATGTAAACTGCCTCCCACTCTCATAGATCTTTTGCTTGAGGATGCTCCAAAAGTTCTCAATAGGATTGAGGTCAAGGGAGGATGGAGGCCACACCATGACTTTCTCTCCTTTTGTCCCCATAGCAGCCATTGATGCAGAGGTATTCTTTGCAGCATGAGATGGTGCATTGTCATGCATGAAGATGATTTTATTACAGAAAGCATAGTTCTTCCTTCTGTACCAGGGAAGAAAGTGGTCAGTCATAAGCTCCACATACTTTGCAGAGGTCATCTTTACACCTTCGGGGACCCTAAAGGGCCGACCAGCTCTGTTCTCATGATTCCGGCCCAAAACATGACTCCAGCACCGCCTTGCTGACGTTGCAGCCTTGTTGGAACAGGGTGGCTGTCCACCAGCCATCCACTACTCCATCCATCTGGACCATCCAGGGTTGCACGGCACTCATCAGTGAACAGGACTGTTTGAAAATTAATCTTCATGTATTTTTCTGCCCAATGCAGCCCTTTCTGCTTGTGAGCATTGGTTAGTGGTGGCCGAATAGAAGGTTTATGCACAGTTGCAAGACTCTGGAGGACTCTACACCTTTGATGTCTGTGGGCCTCCAGAGGTACCAGCAGCTTCAAATATCAGTTTGCTGCTATGTAATGGTATTTTAGCAGCTGCTCTCTTGATCCGATGCATGGATCTGGCAGAAATCTTCCTCAATGTGCCTTTATCTACACAAACCCGTCTGTGCTCTGAATCAGCCACAAATCTCTTAATAGTGCGATGATCCCACTTAAGTTTTCGTGAAATATCTAATGTTTTCATACCTCGTCCAAGGCATTGAACTATTTCACTCTTTTCGGCAGCAGAGAGATCCTTTTTCTTCCCCATATTGCTTGAAAATGGTGCTCTGCTTAATAATGTGGAACACCCTCCTTTAGTAGTTTTTCCTTAAATTGGGCTTATCTGCCAATCTAATTATCACAGTTGTCCGAGATTGTCTTCAGTGAGCAAGAGCCCTGAGACACAATGCCATCCATAAGTTAAACTGAATAACAAAATATTTAATCTTTGTGACACTTAAATAGAATTTGCATAATAATTTGGTACAGGGTATACACTCCAAGGTAGTGTAATGAAGCCATAAACAGTGGAAATTGCGTCCCAACAGCAAGGACACACATGGGGGTGGCTCTACTACCGGGCACATGGGTGCGTCATAAACAACATAATACAAAAAAAAAACCTTTGTGGAGAGGGGAAGAAAGGGGGAAGGGGAAGGAAAGGAGGGAAACAAGGGGAAGGGAGAAGGAATAAAGAGAAAAAAAAGAAAAGGGGTGGGGGGTAACATAACAGGCAAAACGCCAAGTACAGTACCTTTAAAAAAATGCGTAATATGACACCATAATATATAGAGAAAATGTAAACAGGTTCACAGACATAGCATAATCGGAAGGAGGCATTCCCGGGTCACGGCCCGGTTAGATCGGAAGCCGGCACAGGACCATGAGCCAGGAAGGCCTCCGGTATATATAAAGAGGTACAATAATAATAACGAAAAAAGATAAAGAAAAAAAAAAACCAAGGACCCTGCGGGAGCTGGGGATCCACATAACCAAAATCATGGTATAACAATAAAATTAGTGGAAACAAAAAAAAAAAATCAACTCAAAATTGGACTGCGATGAGCCGGCGGGGAACGAGGATCACCACCAGTACAGATCAGTATTGCATAGAAGAATATTTCAAACTGTAAAACTAAAAACAGGCAACATACAAAAAGTTTGCCCAACAAGGGCCAGTCAAGGTCTCCGCCCCATCAGAAACGCGGAGAGTTACACCAGTGAATCAAGCCATCTGAAAAGAGAAAAGTCTTACCCATCGAAACGTACTCAACCTGGATTGGAACGGGAGGATCTGGACAACGTAGGGGTACTAGGGAGGGAGCATTTATGGCTGCCAACTTTCTCCCATATATGCCCCAGCTGAGATGGAGGATGGGAACCGGAGGGCCGCACTGGGCTGTCGGAGGTATCCCGCAATGGCAGAAGGTGTTGCGCCTCCAGGGTCGACTTGGCCTCTTCCGGATTGTGGACAACATGGCTCCGACCTTGGTACGCGAAAGTAAGCTTAAATGGAAAGCCCCATTGGTACTTGATGTGACGGTTCAAGAGGACTGACGTGAAGGGTTTCATCTGTCGACGTTTCTGTATGGTGGATGGTGCCAGATCTGTGAAGAGCTGGTACGGATGACCTTGAAAGCGAAGATCCTGTTTGTCATACGGTAATAGGTGAATTTAATTATGATGTCCCTGGGAGGACCCTCAGACCTCCTCGGACCCATGGCCCGATGGATGCGATCGAACTCCAGACGGTCTATCGGTATCGCCGGATCCAACTCTTGAAAGCGCGGTTGCACGTGAGGTCAACGATGGCTTCGGGCAGGCCGTGCAGGCGAAGATTACCCCAACGGGACCTATTCTCAAAATCTTCCAGACGCAAGAGAGCCGCATCAAGCTCTCTTCTCAGATTTGAAAGGTCCTGTTCATGACTTTTGATCACCGTAGCCGCGGCGTCTATCTTATCTTCAAGAACATCGGTGCGGCTGCCCAACTCGCGAATTTCCTTGGTGAGATGAGTCGCTAGTCTGGAGGTGTGAAGTTCCTGCTGCAGCATGGTCTTAAACCTGGCCAGGAGGGCTGCGGGTGGTCTGCGTCCGGCAAGGGGGGCTGCGGGTGGTCTGCGTCCGGCAAGGGGGGCTGCGGGTGGTCTGCGTCCGGCAAGGGGGGCTGCGGGTGGTCTGCGTCCGGCAAGGGGGGCTGCGGGTGGTCTGCGTCCGGCAAGGGGGGCTGCGGGTGGTCTGCGTCCCGCAAGCGGGGCTGCGGGTGGTCTGCGGCCTGCAAGGGGGGCTGCGGGAGGTCTGCAGGGATGTCAGGCAGGCTTTCCAGGTCCGAGGAAATTGTCCAGTCTGCCCGAGGGTAGTGGCAGGGATGCGGCCAAAATCGAGGCCGGGGCTTCTGCTCACGAGTAGGCTGCATCGGCGTACCGACCCAGCAAGCGAGCGCGAGAGGCCGCCGATTTTATCCCCATAGGTGGTGGGGGATCAGCGGAGGGTGAGGGCAAGGATGGGGGACAGAACGGGCTCCCTAGGAGGCAGGTAGTAGCTCACTGTACCCAGCGGTGGAGGACTGCGGCTTTAAGGCGACCATTCACCTGCGCTGCTCACGAGTGCCCCCCCATCCTTTTTTTGAAGAAAAAAAAAAACTTTTTTTGTTTATAGCGCCAAAAATAAAAA